>NW_027370512.1:0-35494 GCF_046119375.1 Phyllobates terribilis | reverse complement strand
CATAGATGGTTTTGTAAATGCGAAGAGTATTTTAGCTGTTGTGGGCATTCTAAAATTCATATAGACAATTGAGTTTGCTATGATGCTTATGAACGATAAGGCTGATATCTGGCTCAAGGAATCTTATTACAGAATTCATTCATTTCTTAGAATGATTTAAGTGAGGCTATATATGTTCTATTTGGGGAAAACCTCAATATTGAGGGAGTCAATAAATTGATCCAAGGGGGTGATTTGGAATATTACAATGACAAATTTGAGGAGCTGAAGGCTTACATGGTTTCTTGTATCCATCAGTGGAGTGTAAGAGGAGATCAAATTTTAGCAACGTATTTGAAAGATAAGTATAACGAAATTGCAATGCATTTAGTTACGATCCTACATGTAATCCAAGCTAGATATTACAAACATAGCTATGACAGTATATAGAATTACAGTTTGTCTATGCATTCACGACTACGTTTCTAGTATGTAAGGCTTATATCTTGAGGATGTTGTATGAGGCCCCGATGCTTTTTACAACTCCAACAACCTCTTTTTCCAGTTCCCGCAACACGAGGTTAACACAAAAATAATCAATCTTATAAAACAGACCTAGAATCTATGTAACCAACAAGATAAAACCCAGGGCCAATAGAAACAACACAAAAATTACATCCATACATGAGAACGCTTTGAAAGAATAACTGGCAACCAAAGAACACTAAGAGACTATAATGTGAATCAAAAGTGTTAAGTTTTACCCACTTCTCTCACAATATTGTAAAAAAACGTCTAAGATAAGAAAAACCTTTGATATCACGATGTGGAACTTTATTAACATGACAATAGTGCAATCATGTCAACAGTTTTTCATATAGCGCTACAAAGTGCAACAACAATGGTATCGCATAGATGATCTAATAGAAAAAATACAAAGGAAAGCATTTATGAAGAATCACCAAGATATATAATCATACACACCTTGATCTAAGGGATCAAGAATCGCATTCCATGACGATCAACAAGACCAGTTAGATTATGATCCATATACTGGAAGACCATATAAATTTCACCTTTATATTTGTTATTATCTGTAGCAGATTATACAATGACAAATATATTAAATATAGGGAAAACTCATACAAACAATAGCTTGGACTTGAGTTCACCCAAAGCAAGGTCCATAACAGCATCCACATTATGCATGTAAGTTAGCACATATATGTAGTTATTTACTTAAGATTTTAAATTACCTCCTCATTTAAAACTGTAAGACCGGATTCAAGACCACCAAAGGAGAGGAACATCAGTCTTAAAAACATAAAGACACATGGATGCAATATATGGTGTGCTCACTGTCTCTTGATCATACCACCAAAGCACGTAAAAAATCACTGAATATCACATTGTGGCAGTTTACATCATGCTTTAATGTTGTTCTCTTTATGTTTGATTACATTCTCATGATGCAACTTCTTTAGAATCTTGATTTCACGAATCGCAGTAATTGGAAACTAGACAAGACAAAGATGCTAATTATGCATCATTTCTTTATAAAGTAGTTACTACGTATTACGTCTTAATATGCACTTAAAGAGAAATGATCAATGATATATAGATGACCCATTAACATATTACTAAGCCTTCATAGAAAATGAGAAATGATAGAATGAACTGAAAGAGGATATATATGAGAACTAGGAACACCAGAAAAATATACTTGTAATGGCACACGAGTGAATGTAACAAGCTGCTATTTGTTTTATTTCCTTATCCAAGCCCAAAAACTTCATCTGGGCTCCAAAAGTGTGCAAATGGCAAGTTTAGCTTTGGAATAATATTCCAATACTTATTAGGGGAAAATAAAGTAAGAAATGCTAGAATCACATAATACTAGGATGCATGAAAAGTCTAGAGTAAATGTGGGACTAAAATAAAGCTTTTGCCTCATAGCTTAGAAATATATAATATCACTTAGAAATTCGATATACATACTATCTGATTCATGACTACTTTGAGATTGTTACTACATTGAAGTTATTACTAAATTTATTACAAGATCTGAATATTGATTGAATTAAATATTAATAAATTACCTGGTTATACAATCATCATTAAAGTTATTACTACATTTATTCCGACTATTGACTGAGTTAAATATTCATAAATTACCCAGTTACACAATCATCATTAATGCCTACATTTAGTGTTTTCAACACTCTTGCTGGATTTGGCCTTATTGTGTGATTTCCAAACACCACTCTCTAGGAATTTGGACTACACAAAACACCAAAAATATTGAGAAGAAAAAACACAAATTCTGTCAAAACAAAGAGTCAAGTCTGTACACTCTGTGATTAATGGTGAAAAAGAAGATTAAAGGGCAACAAGGTAATGTGTTTATCATACGTTTTATTCATTAATAAACCAGAAACAAGGATGTTTTTCCAGCTAAACTACATAACTGTTCAGATCTATTACCTACTTTTGGAGGGATTAGTTTTCTGCTCCGGATTGCTACTACTACCAGTACATTAGCAGATGGGAAGCAGTATTTTATTGTGCACTACAAATGAGTAGTGCATTTATGTTTTTATAACTTTATTGGGTTAGACATTATACTGGTCTATAGTGGTACAACACAAAACACTCACTTAATTCTGAACCTACCTATTATATGTCCTTCACCTGTAGGCGTCCATGCTCGACATGTGAAGACCGCACCTGAGAAAACATCGCATGCATTCAAATCAAGTGATAATCATTTTAAATTCAAATAATTAGCTATTATAACCAATGATTTATAATATCCTGAATTCAATTCACCCTGCAGATGTTGCTGTAACATACACAAAGGAACCAAAATATAAGTGTTGCGTATGTGGTGAGTCCATGTGGTTATGAGGAGAAGGCTAGATCAGCAACTTCTGAAAGGTTGTACTTTGCCATATGCTGTCAAGAAGGGAAAGTAAGTGTACCAATGTTGCACCTAACATCGAAGCCTTTAAAACATCTTGTTGAATAGTTGTACGCAGAGGCGGTGACTTGCACAACAACATTTTTTGGTTCACATCTTTTGGTGCGCGGGTGGATGATAAAATAAACAACACAATAGGGCCATACGCATTTTGTGTATCTGGGAAAAACTACCATTGTTACGGTTCGCTCTTGCCTGCAGATGGTGCAACACCTAGGTTTGCGCCAGCTGTATTTTCAGGACACAGAGAATGAAGTTTGTCATCGAATGGGTAGTTTGAATCTAGACAACAAGGATGTGGATCTTGGAATTGTGAAGGAGTTAGTTGAGATGTTAGATGAAACAAGCGCGATGGAAAAAGCCTTTAGAATGGCCAGAGATTGGGCACACATAAACAATTCGGTGGATTTGACCCTTAGACTAATTAGACAAAGGAACCCGGAAAAAAACGTTAATACAATATGCCCACGGTCTCAGAGGTCACAACTCTACTTTTAGGGCATTTGGGTCAGTGTACGACGCCTAGAGATGTATTAATTAATAGCATATCAGATGGGGTTAAAGACCATTTCTGAGCTTCACCCGCTATACATGTCACTTCAATACCCGTTTTTGTTGCGCTTATGGCGAAGACGGATGGCATGAGAGAATACCATACATCACAAACACAATCACAAGAACAACAAAGAGAGGTCATGTCACAATGCAAGAGTTCTACTGCTACAGGCTTCAACAAAGACTACACGAGGCATGGACTCTCATTTTGAGCGGGCGTCTATACCACCAGTTTATTGTGGACGCGTACACTTCTCTTGAAGAGCAATGCCTACGTTGGATAAAATTTAATCAAAATCACCTACGCGCTGATTTGACAATAATGTTTATGATGCAATCACACAAGGAGACACAAATTCCACATCCATAAGGAAGCGCGTAATTTTACCGGCAACATTCACCGGAGGACCGAGATATATGATACGAAATTTCCAGGACGGCAATGGCTTTATGCAGGGAATTCTAGAATCCATCTTTGGTCATCATGCTAATCCAAAATGACCAGAACTAACAGAAATGAAGGGACAAACAATGAATGACAGACCCGAACTCATGTCAAGGTTGTTCAAACTAAACTGGTGCAGCTAATGGAGGATCTTAAAATTTAAAAATATTTTTGGGCCAACAAAAAGCAGGTATGTGGGTCCCTTTCGATACACTTCCCTATTAATGCAACCATTAAGCGATAATTGGTTTGTTTTGCAGCTATTTACACGATAGAACTTCAAAAAGGGCCTCCCTCATGCACATATATTAATATGACTCAAGAATGCAAACAGATTAAGTTGGGGAAATATATTGATGAATTAATAAGTGCATAATTGCCTTACAAGGAGGAAGACCTGGATACATACAAGGCGATTTGTGCTCATATGTTGCATGGACAGTGCGAAGAAGCAAACAACATTGTGCCGGCACGAGCAATGGGAAGTGCAGTAAGCATTTTCCTAGGCTGATACTACACAGAAACAACTCTTCATGAGGATGGATTTTCTGTATATAGACACAGGAGACATGACGTTATTGTGAAAAAGGGCAAGGGGAAACTTGATAACAATTCGTGGTGCCATACAACCAGTATCTCCTACTCAAGTATGATGCCACGTAAGTGTTGAGTTGTGTAATAGATCAAGGGAGATTAAATATCTTTTCAAATACATTAACAAAAGACCTGAAAGAGCCACGTCTGTTTTTATGACAAATGATTAGTCGGATCCACCATCAGACTTGCTTTCCCGAGAAGTAGTAGCGAAATCAAACAATATATGGAGTGCATGTACTTATCTGCATGCGAAGCAACGTGGCACCTTTTCAGTTTTGACATTCATTACTGCAACCCAATGGTTATAAGGCTATCAAACCATCTACCGGGACAGAATTCACTAATGCTCTCAGATGCCGAAAATCTGACCAACGTTGTTAGAGCGAGAACAAGTTAGCCAAACCATGTTCACTAGTGGCTTTCCTAGACAATAGCGATCCGACACATCGAAAAATATACATATGCGGAATTGCCACAAAAATATGTGTGGCACGCAGCTGAGAGAGTATGGCTGGAGCGAAAGGAACAGAATCCCATTGGAAGAATGTATTATACACACCCAGCTTCGGGGAATGATACTACCTACGTTTTCTATTAAATGTGGTAAGAGGCCCAAGAACATATGAATAAATCAGAATTGTACTTGGGAAAGTACATGGTACCTTTCGAGAGGCATGTTATGCACATGGAATGTTAAATGAGGACACGGAATGGAAAGATGCGATCAAGGAGGCCAAGTTGTGGGCATCAGAGACTTAGTTAAGACAATTGTCCATCACAATCCTGCTATTATGTGACATAAGTAACCCTTTCAGGGAAATGGGACAACACTTGGGAAACACTCTTTGAGGATATATGATACCAAAAAAGGAGTCAATTCAAATTCCCAACATTAACACTTTCGGAAAAGCAAATTAAGACATACACTTGGTTACATATCCAAGAGATACTAGGGGAAAATGGGAAGTCACTCACGGATTATCCAGGGTTACCTCTCCTGGCCAAGAGTGTACTAACTCCAATGGACAACCGCCTTATTAGAGAAGAGCTAGCATACAACGTCAAAGAAATGGAAGCACTCCATGAAAGGATGTTCCAGTCTCCAAATGTGGAACAATTATTGATCTACAAAAAGGTTATGTCCAAAGTTAAAGAAGAGAGGGGAGGATTCTTTTCCATCTACAGGGCTGAAGGAACTGGGAAGAGCTTTCTATACCAAACAGTGATGGCACAGATCCGTTCCGAGGGCAACATCGTCATAGCAGTGGCATCATCAGGTATGTACTATTGTCATGGATGAAGCGCATAATTGTATACTATAACGGTTTATTTTATTTTTCAAAAAGGAAAAAAAGATTTACATACAAAATTAACAAAGACATTCGTTGGTACCAAATGAAACCGCGTATAACAACTTTGCTTCTACCAGGAGGAAGAAAAACTCATAGTAGATTTGTCATACCTATTGAACTACTAGAGAATAGTACATGTGGGATTACACAAAATTCAGACCTAGTGCAACTAATGCACCAAGTGAAGTTAATAATATGGGATGAGGCGTCGATGACTCAGAGATTTGCATTCGAAGCCTTGAATAGAACTCTACAGGATATCATGAGAATTAAAAATGAGAGAAACCGTAAAAGGATATTTGGAGGAATACTAGTGAGGCTTGGAGGAGATTTTTGACAGATCTTACCGATGATAACAAAGGAAGAAGACAAGATATAGTACATGCGTGCATAAGTAACTCACCGTTGTGTCAAAGAATATGAGAGTCAATGAGAAGATGATCTGAGGGGAAATAGACAGAGCAAAACAAAAATTCAACTGATGGATGAAGCAAGTGGGGGAAGGAATGGCTAAAGAAATAGCTCTTAAGGACGAAGATGAACAAACAGGAATGCCGCCACGTGGATAGAAATACCAGATTTATTTTGTGATTCAAACCAAAAGAAAATCCAATTCAGCATCTAATTGAAGAGGTATACCCAGAGTTCAAAAAAATCAGGACAATAAATCTACCTACAAGAAAGAGCAATCCTCACACCATTAAATCAAGATGCAGATCAAATAAACGCACATATGTTTCGCTTCCTACAAAGGTCATTGAAAATATACAAGAGATCAGACGACATATGCATGGAATCAATAGATATAGCTGAACAAGAACACATTTACCCAATGGAGTTCCTAAATAGCCTTGATTCCCAGGTCAGAATTTATACGATGGTTTGTGTACAATAACATTAGAATAGGAATGGATTTACACAAATACTAATTACATAATCAAAAACAGGAATGCCGCCACATGCTTTAACACTTAAGGAAGGACTACCTATTATGCTCCTAAGAAATGTCAACCCCAACCCAAGGTTTGTGCAACGGCACACGACTTATTATCACTCACCTGGGAGATTGGGTAGTAGAAGCACAAATCATGACAAGATCGTGCATTGGAGAAAGGGTCATAATACCTAGAATAAAACTAAGCTCAACATAGACAAAGTGGCCTTTCGTACTAAAATGGAGACAATTTCCCATAAAACTATGCTTTGTAATGACGATAAACAAAAGCTAAGGCCAGTCACTAAAAATGTTGGACTCTATTTACCAAAACCAATATTCACACATGGGCAACTTTATGTAGCGATTTTGCGTGTGACAGAACCAAAGGGCTAAAGATACTAACCATTCCGAGTGCAAATGAGCCAAAGAATCACACAAGAAATATTGTCTACAAAGAAGCGTTCAATGGCATACCAACTACAAACTCAGGTAACATACCATAACAAAAATAATTACAGCATAATAATTTTTCCTATGTAGAAGGGACTACTAATCAATTCATGTATATGTATAACACCCACATGACTAAGAACAGAAGGTGGGTACAAAATAAAAGTACTTCTACTATGTCAGGTGAGCGGGCTAAGAACAAGGCATGCGATGAGAAAATTTTGTCCATGTACTCATTTATACATACAAAGACCAACAAATATTTTAAAATAATATTTTTTGTTATAAGTTTGTTATGGAGACATGGAGGCCAGCTTCTGATATGAACATCGGTTTGCATTTCAAGTCATGTTGGTTGTCATTTGATTTCAGTTTAATAGTATATGCCCTAAGAAAACACATAAGATTGATTAAATTAGGAAAATACTCCTACAAGGGAATACATAAACTCATCATAACTAATAATAAAACCTTGGATTATGCAACATGGCATTTCTATTACTAGACACTTAATCTATAACCTTATGACATAGATTACAAACTCAGTTTTATATAAATTAACTATGACATCATTCTCACTTTGTTAAACGCGTACTCCCTTCTATAAGAGGTTGCATATTTAACCATCTTTTCAGAGGAATTCGTCCAAAACATGAAATTGATATCCAATAAACTGTCTTAATAAACAAATGCATCACATGGGATGAGAAACAAAAAACAGATGCTACAAAAATAATGAAATCCTACATAATACAGGATTTTAAAACCAACATATATTAATACTCTTACAAAATGTAATTAGTACTTACTTGAACAGAACGATCAAGAGCGAAATTAGACCCAATGACTGACACTGTGACATAAAAGACGCAATATGGAGTGAAATTGAGGCAAACATTAGAGCCGCTATCTAACCAAATCAGACATAAACAATTAGACAGAAAAAATCAGCACCCAACATTTAGACATTAACTGCAAACCCAGTACAACCAACAACAATTAGACATTAACTTCAAACCATTCAGCACCCAACAAACACGCAGACAACATAGAAATTCAAAATCGGTGCTCAGTAAAACAACATTAAACAACTGTTTAAGCTCAAATTCGGGAAAACCAGTACAAACAGACAGAATTGAGGGCAATGAAAAATAAACGAGAGATAAGAGTGATATGAGCTGTGCTAGTGCAGAACCGAAACAACAACCCCACGATTCGATACCAAACAAGCGGGGGATATACACCAAAGTAACAAGAAAAGGGAAGCGTGGTGTTAATGGGAAGGAAAGTGTTTATGAGGATGGAACCCTCACCACCGAGGTACAAACAGGCGGGTACAACCAAGCAAGAAAAACTGAGCTGAAGTCTGAGGCAAAAGCATAAGACAAATAATGAAGGCTGCAACTAATGTACGGACAGTAAATCACACATTCAAGGCACCAAAAAATGGTAATAGGTTTTAATGTCAATGTTGCAAGAAACAAATTTCTAACCTATTGGGCTACACTTACTAATATGTGTACCGGGCTTGGCCCATTTGTTATATAACCATGGACAACTGCTGTTTAAAATGTAAATCACACGCCTATTCAATGCAAGTAAGTTCACTTAAAAATTGGGCTAAAGTTCCTACAATTCGTACTGGGCTTCAACCATTTGTGATACAAACCTAGACAATTGCTGCTTAAAAGGTAAATCACACAACTCTTTCAATAATAAAAAATTCAAACAAAAATAAAATAAAATAGCATGTGTGTAGCACGGGCATGCCATCACTAGTATATATATATGTATATGTATATATATAAGATTAGGGATGGTTCAAATCAATAAATGTTGAATTTAAGATTTTCATTTTCATCATAATCATAATACTTATAAAGTTGAGTTTTTGAAACATTAAATTTCTATAAAATTAATTCATTCTTATTTCTCTAATATTTAATAATAATAATATAGTTTTCATTTATCCCAATCCAAATTTATGTTTCACATACGGTAACTTATGAGTTATGACTTATGACCTTCCAACGTACTAATTGATTGACCAACCTTATTGCCTCCCTCATCAAGATACCCCTTTAGGTAGAGTCACGGTTACAACGGGGGCTTGAGCGTTTTGCTTGCCTCTCATCCATTAAATTCCCTTTAGATTAATAAGCTTCTTTCTTCGTCCAATCCTCACTACGATTCCATCATCTTTCACCACCTCCTCTCCGTCCATATTCTTCAATCAACAACTTACCCTAGATTTCTTCCCTTCTGTTATTATATGGGAATTCATATCAGGTAAGAAATAAATCGATGTTTCTTAATCCCTTTTTGGTTGAGTATTCTTATTTATTCTTCTTATCATTATTATGATTTAAGTATTATGTTTTATATATTGTCCTCGATTAGTCTTCTATTATTCAGACTACCAACCACTCCAAATACTCTTGATGCATAGAAGAATTTCCTTTTAAATGTGGGAGTTTCACTAGCTAAAGAACATTGTAGACTTTGCAGTGTGCATATGAATTTCAAAACTCACGTGAGTAGTGATGGTGAGATCTGGTAAAGATCGCAAATCTATGCTATTTTCTATAATACAATATCTATTTATAAGTTGATTGCAAATTGGTGGGTTAATATGGATGTTTGCGAGTTGCAGGACTTGATAATGACATAGCTCGACAAAACAAGAACACTATATGCCAATGTTTGATTTTTGTTTTTTATATCTTTCAATTTGGTGAGAAATATTTAAATTTTAATTATCCTTCAAGTTTTTGGAATAAAATTCTACGATCCAAAGTGTCTCTCTAACATAGTGTTGATGCTATATTTTGCAATCTTTGAGCTTAAACTTTCAATTGTCCAATTTCACAATGAGATTCACATCAAAAAGTTATTTCTTGTTGGCGTTCTCCACCGGTTGTGTCCAACTTCAATGGTCTTCATTTATCCTCATCTACCCTTCTGTTAATATGGATTTATTTTCACTACTATTGGTTTGAATATAGTCTGCATTGATTGAGACTTGAGATGCATTTTCATATCAGCTTGCGGAACTGTGATCTAAAAGTAAAAAAATGAATCTAGAAGCTTGATCTAATTTGACAATCTATAATTAAAATACAGTCGCATATTGACACTTAGGATGAATTTAATTATAATATAAAATACGTTGATTTTTTTTGGTCAAATTAAAGAATGATGATAGGTAAGGAACTTGCACATTGCACTAGAAAATTAAATAAACATAAATATCATTCCTCATATAAGAGTAGATAAGGACATGTTTATTATTAAATTAAAATTGGTAGTGCAACAATTTCTCTAGAATATTTATTTAAATTGCATCAAAATGACATGAAATCTTCATAGCATATTAGTGTAGTCTTTGAAAGACTATGTAAAAAACACAGAATCACACACATAATATTTACATGCTAAACCCCCTATGAGTTATTTTCCTATCTCAAACTCAAAAACAATTGAATTTTTGTATCATATGCACTATCACTTATCTTTCAAGCTCTACTGCAACTAAACTTGGGGCTTGATGCTCAAGCAGAAAAGTGGGTTGTATCTATGCCACAAAGACAAAACTATTTATTTAACTGGTCTAAAGTTGATCAAATCTTTTTGATTGGCAGATTCATTGATTTTCTCTTTATGGCCACATAGGTTAAACGGATTGGGAAATGAAGATAGTTGAAAATTTTGTGCTAATTTGTAAATGAAAAAAGAGTGTTTTTAGTCCTTCAGGTATAATTTCGAGTAACTACAACTTCAGTTCTAAACACGTATTTGGTCGATCAATAATTTTTTATCATTGTGCTTTAAAAATACCATCTCAATTATATGTTCCATATGCACAAAGATGTCTACAAAGATCTAGAAACCTGAACACAAACCCGTGCCAAGCACATGCAATGTTAGAGTAGAGAATAATTGGGGATGGTAAAAAAAGTAAATGTGGTGTTTAAGATTCCAAAATAATAGTAAATGTGGCTCTTGATCTTCCTATAACCGTTTGAATTCATTAAATCCTCATATATCATTCTTTCGTGGTGGCAATAATTAATAGCATTGAACAAAGTAAGGTGCACAAACCCAAAAAAAGGGAATAAAATAAATAAGAAGACATAGCCAAGGGAAAGAAGGGTACTGCATGATACTATTAAGGAAAGAAAAAAGGAAGAGAGAACACCAACGGAAAAAAACATCCGCCAAAAAAACAACAAACATTTAAAAACACAAGAAAAGTTAAAATGAATATATAGTAAAAAATTACAATAAAAAGGTCGAGTTACACCATTCCTAAGGAAAGAAAAAAGGTGTGAATTTGGAAAAATTAAACAAAGAAATTTCAGTCATATAAAATAAGACAGTCTTACTAACAAACTTCTTATTAATTATAGGATTGAATTCTTATAAAACAATTGATGAAATATAAAGCATACCAGAAAAGGATTCCATGCTAACCAAACAAGAAAAATAAAAAATAAAGAATAAAATTTTTAAAAAAATGTTACCATTATACAACATGGCAACAAAAAATGGAGAGTCAAAAAACAAAGCACAAAATACTTTATACACAAGATGAAATACACAAAAGCGTACAGAAATTACAAACAATGGGTCGTGCGTAGCACGGGCCCGAAGGTCCTAGCCTAATATATTTGTAAAGTTAGTATTCGACAAAAATAATAAATGAGTAGTTGATTGATATTTATTACACCCGTGGACAATTTCTTGCCTTGGCTTTAGAGAATTCAACACAAAAATTTATTTTTCAAACACACGAATCCGTTTTTTGTTTTTGTTGCCCCAACCAACCTTCATATTATCCCGTTAAATAAACATATGTACCGTCCGTATTGAGCCCAATAACCAAACTAATATATTCATCCCTACCCTAATTATTGAACTATCCCTATTTTATTATTGAACCACAAGAATATTTTATCCTATTATTTGTTTTCTCCTTTGTCGTTTCATACTCATCCGTAATCAATGGTTGTCAAAGTCGTTTTTACTCTTCCTTCATAACTCTTCCACGGAGGTTACAATTCTTGTAATAAATCAGAGGTTTAAAAGTCGTTTTTACTCTTCCTTCATAACTCTTTCACGTAGGTTACTATTCTTTTAATAAATAGGAGCTTTCTCTTGCCCAATTAATGGTCACGGTTACTCTCTCTTAACCTTCTAAAGCTTGTAAAACAAGCCAAACCCTTTCCTTTTCCAAAACCAAATGCTCTCCCTCTATATATTGGATGTGGCAAGAACAATTGGGGGGAGCCATACGCCCCGACGACATAATCTGGAGTAGTAGCGCCTCGCATCGGTCAACGACGGAGTCGTGCCTTTCTTTATTTGATATATACTAGTAACCAAAGCAAGAGGAGGAATCAGGGCAGGAACAGGAACAGGAACACGACGAGGAAATGGAAAACCAGAAACCGTTTAAGAGATGACCACTACCACGGTATCCGGAGGAGGAAAGCAAAAGGGTGATGAAATCAATTTTATTGCGCAATCAATTATATATTTGATTGATTTGTGATGAAGTAACTAGAGTGGGAGGAAGGAAGGTACCAAAAACCGGAAAAGGAGACGACCACAGTCGTCGGCGGAGGAGGAAAGGGATCTTTTCATACTGAAGATCAAGGTAATCAATTCAATTTCGTTGCGTGACCAATTTTATATAAAAAATTCTCCTTTTCAATGTCTTATGGTTCTCTGTGCTAAATCATTTTTGTGCGCAATCAATTTAATAAACCTCTATTAAAATTCTCCTCCTTGTCCATTGTTTGATTATTTTGTGATGAATTAACTAGAGTGGGAGGAAGGAAGGTACCAAAAACCGGAAAGGAGACAACCACAGTCTTCGGCGAAGGAGGAAAGGGATCTTTTCATACTGAAGATCAAGGTAATCAATTCAATTTCGTCGCACAACCAATTTTATATCAAAGTTCTCCTTTTAGTGTCTTATATTTCTCTGTGTTTGTCAGATGATGATGTTGATTATAGTATCCCAGTTGAGTATAGTATCCCACGCCGCTCATCTAGGGAATATGCTGGTATATAATTTTTGTTTGAATTCTTGTGATACTATAATTTTAGCATTGCTCAAAAACACTAAATGACACCAAAAAAACTATTAATGACTACACAAAGATCTTATCTTTTCTTTATCTAGTATCTAATATCTATCTAATCTTAATACATATAAAAATTAGGGGGACTTTGAAATCTTAAATGTAAATTTGCATTTTCATTACTCCTCCATTGAAGACTCATTTTCACCCATTTTTAATTTTCACCCTCCTCTAGAATTTTTATTACTCGGTCCAATTTGTTCGGCCCAATTTGGTTAGCACAATAGCGCAATCCCTCCTCCTTAGCCTATAAATAGAGACATTCTCCATTGTGCAAGAATATCTTCCTCTCTTCATCTCTCTTCCTCTCTTTTGAGAAGTATGCTCTGTAGTTGCCCACATACAGAATCGTCTACATCAGAAACTCGATTTTCTTCTTAGATCTAAATCGATTTGAGAAGTATGCTCTGTAGTTGCCCACATACGGGATCCTCTACATCAGAAACTCGATTTTCTTCTTACATCTAAATCGATTTGAGAAGTATGCCCTCAAACTCATTCTTATTTCTCTAAATTTAATTATAATAATATAGTTTTTATTTATCCCAATCCAAATTTATGCTTCACATACCGTAACTTATGAGTTATGACTTATGACCTTACAACTTACTAATTAATTGAGCAACCTTATTGCCTCCATCATCAAGATACCGATGTAAGTAAAGTCACGGTTACAACGGGGAACCTTTCGCTTGCCTCTCATCCATTAAATATCCTTTAGATTAATAAGCTCCTTCCTTCGTCCAATCCTTACTGTGAGTGTACGACCTCAGAACTCATCGGCCATGACACGTCTTTTCCTTTCTCAGCCTCTCGAAGAGCCAAATTTACCTCTCCATCGGCTTTCACCACCCCTCTACTTTCATCTTCTTTGATCAAAAACTTACCGTAGATTGATTTCCTTCCATTATTATATGAGAATCTATATCAGGTAAGAAAGAAATCAACGTTTCTTGATTCCCCTTTTGGTTGAGTAATTCTTATTTGTGTTTCTTGTCCTTATTATGATTTAAGTATTTTGTTTCATATTGTCCTCGACCTCTATTATGCAGACATCCTTGATGTATAGAAGAATTTCCTTTTATTGTGGAATTTTCACTAGGCAAAGAACATTGCAGACTTTGTAGTAGTGCATATGAATTTCAAATCACATTAGTAATGATGGTGAGATCTGGTATAGATCACAAATCTATGCTATTTTCTATTATACAATATCTATTTATAAGTTGGTTGTAAATAGTTGGGTTAATATGTGATGTTCGAGGGTTGCAGGACTTGATGATGACGTAGCTCGGCAAACAAGAACACTATATGCCAAAGTTTGATTTATGTTTTTATATCTTTCAACTTTGTGAGATAATATTTAAATTTTTAATATCCTTCAAGTTGTTGGAATAAATTATGTGATCCAGAATTTCTCTTTAATATATTATTGATGCTATATTTTACAAACTTTGAGCTTAAACTTTCAATTGTCCTTTCACAATAACCCAATTAATGACTAATAATCAATCTAAAAAACACTAATAAGTAAGACCTCAAAGTAAAAGAATATAAATCTTAATCTTAATCTTATCTTATCTTAATATGTGTATAAAAATTATGGGGATTTCAAATCAATAAATATGAAATTACATTTGTCATCAAATGTTGTTTAAGATTTATAAATTCTATTTTTCCCTTCCGTCCCCATTGAAGAACCTTATTTTCTTAATGTGTTTCATTATTCCAATCCACAATCAACTTAAACATCCTACACCATAAATCACAAATAAAGTATAAAGAAAACTTATTAAAAAAACAATACATAAATTGAACCATTGAGATCCTCAGTCAACTTAAATGTCATATGCCCTAAATAACCATTAAAGTTCTCAACTATGGATTTTGGAAATCAACATTAAATATTTCAACCATGGGGTTTCAGAAACTATTCAACTTCCACAATACTAAATCACGGATGTGTATATATATTGCTACAAACACACCACTCAAGATCATACCTACCTCAACTCCTTCCTCTACAACGCATCAACAAGGAACAAGTCTGAAACAATGAATCGTGCTGGAGCTCCACAACCACAAATAGACAAGGCTGACTCAATTGCTCTACCTTGGTCGTGCTCATGCTGCACTAGGGAACACGGTACACCAAAATACAAATCTCATTGCCTTTTTACTACGATCTTCCATTGTTTTTTTTTCGTATTTTTGGTTTGTTTCTTTTATTTTATTATGTAGTTTTTTTCTATGTTTTTTCTTACCAACCAGCATGTTACAACGTAATATTGTAGATTCAAATAAACGGATTCCTAAGTTTTTTTTGAGGAAAAGAATTAGAATGAATAGTCAAATATATTATAGTATCTAATATCATGAACTACAAAGATACCAAAATAAAAAGACGATCGAAATAAGTGACCTTTGTTTCAAATTAATTTACACAACAAGATTAACTACACCACTAACAATATGGAGAGATAAAATTATTACGTTGACTGAATAATATAAACAAAATTATACATATAAAAAGTAAATGATTATCATTTTATTGGCCTAAATTAGATAGGGTTGCTGGAATGTTCGTAAGTTTTATTCAAGGAAAACAATGAGAATTAGTAGACAAATATATTGCGGTATCTAATATCATGCAGTACAACGACATAAAAATTTATAAAATACCAAAATAAGTGACCTTTGTCTCAAATCAATTTACACAACGAGAATAACTACACCACTAAGAATATGAAAAAAGGGACAATTATTAGTGTTAGGTCACTAATATAAACACTCTTATATATAGAAAAAGTAAATGATTATCATTTTCATGGCCTAAATTAGATAAGGTTGGTGGATTATTCGAAATATAGATCAAATAAAACTAGATTAAAATATTAATAGAGTATTTTAAATTGTATTATTATTTTGTATAGAAAACATTTTAATTAGGTCAATTAGATAGGGTTGTTGAAAACTTAAAATTGAAACTACAATAAACCCAGCATAATAATATTCATATAGTATTTTAATGTATTATTATTCTTTATAGAAAAATTAATAAAACAATAAAACCACTAGGACACGAAAAAGAAAAATAAGAAAAAAATCAAAAAACCTACACGATAAAATAAAGGAAACAAATAAAAAATACGAAAAAAGAAACAATGGCCGGTGCGTAGCAGGGGCCCGAAGGTCCTAGTATACTATGATCTTGGGGGTGCAAAAAACATTAAGTGTAATCCTAATACACATTTAATTTGTACAAGGCCCACATTTAATTACATAAATCCAACACAAAGCCACATTCTATTATTGTTGGCCCAATTTGTTCGGCTCAATTTGGTTATCCCAATAGCACAATCCCTCTCCTTAGCCTATAAATAGAGACATTCTCCATTGTGCAAGAATAGCTTCCTCTCTTCATCTCTCTTCCTCTCTTTTGAGATGTATGCTCTGTAGTTGCCCACATACGGGATCCTCTACATAAAAAAACTCGATTTTCTTCTTGGATCTAAATCGATTTGAGATGTATGATCTGTAGTTCCCCACATACGGGATCCTCTATATCAGAAACTCGATTTTCTTCTTAGATCTAAATCGATTTGAGAAGTATGCCCTCAAACTCAACTTGGGTTTTGTTTAAATTTCCCCAGTTGCCCTTATTTTCTTTAATCATCTTTTTGGAAATAAGTGTGAAAGAAAAACTAAAATCTCTCACATAAAATGAGAATTGCATTAGCCTTCTACTCAATTAGGAAAGATAAATAGTCAAATTAAGTAAATTAAGCTTTGCGTCCCTTTGAATTCCAAGAGTCCACATAACTCACTTCTTATCCTTTATTACTATTAAATAAAAATCCTTTCTTATTCTGAAACCACATTGAACCTTTGCTCTTTCTATGTTCCGACCCTTCTTTGCACAAGTCAAACCATCACCTCCATTGATCTATAAATAAATAAATGAACACACACATACAGTCCTATAAGAGAGCCCATCACCATGAATCTATACATCATATCATAATCCTTGTAAAGTTGAGTTTTTTAAGCATATTTCTCAATATACCCTTATTTTCATTATTGATAATATTTGAATAAATGCAAAAGAAAAACGAAAAAACTCTCAAATCAAATAGAAGTTGTATTGACCCTCTACTTGATTATGGAAGATAAATAGTCAAATTGATTAAATTTAACTTCATGTCTCTTTGAATTCCAAGACTCCACGTAATTCATTTCATATCCTTTAGTACAATTAAATATTCTCATTCTCAAAACCGTCTTAAACCTTTTCTCTTTTAATGTTCCGACCCTTCTTTGCAGAAGTCAAAGCATAACCTCTATCACTCTATAAATAGAGAAATGAATGCACACATGCAGTCTCATAAGAGCGGCCATCACCATGATCTCTCATATAAAATGAAAATTGTATTAGCCTTCTACTCAATTAGGAAAGATAAATAGTCAAATTAAGTAAATTAAGCTTCGCGTCCCTTTGAATTCCAAGAGTCCACATAATTCACTTCTTATCCTTTATTACTATTAAATAAAAATCCTTTCTTTTTCTGAAACCACATTGAACCTTTTCTCTTTCTATGTTCCGACCCTTCTTTGCACAAGTCAAACCATCACCTCCATTGCTCTATAAATAAATAAATGAACAAACAGATACAGTCCTATAAGAGAGCCCATCATCATGAATCTATAAATCATATCATATCAAAATCCTTATAAAGTTGAGTTTTTTAAGCATATTTCTCAATATACCCTTATTTTCATTATTGATAATTTTTGAATAAATGCGAAAGAAAAACAAAAAACTCTCAAATAAAATAGAAGTTGTATTGACCCTCTACTTGATTATGGAAGATAAATAGTCAAATTAATTAAATTTAACTTCATGTCTCTTTGAATTCCAATACTTCACGTAATTCATTTCATATCCTTTAGTACAATTAAATATTCTCATTCTCAAAACCGCCTTAAACCTTTTCTCTATTAATGTTCCGACCCTTCTTTGCAGAAGTCAAAGCATAACCTCTATCACTCTATAAATAGAGAAATGAATGCACGCATGCAGTCCCATAAGAGCGGCCATCACCATGATCTCTCATATAAAATGAAAATTGCATTAGCCTTCTACTCAATTAGGAAAGATAAATAGTCAAATTAAGTAAATTAAGCTTCGCGTCCCTTTGAATTCCAAGAGTCCACATAATTCACTTCTTATCCTTTATTACTATTAAATAAAAATCCTTTCTTATTCTGAAATCGCATTGAACCTTTGCTCTTTCTATGTTCTGACCCTTCTTTGCACAAGTGAAAGCATCACCTCCATTTCTCTATAAAGAAATAAATGAACACACACATACAGTCCTATAAGAGAGCCCATCACCATGAATCTATACATCATATCATATCATAATCCTTATAAAGTTGAGTTTTTTAAGCATATTTCTCAACATACTCTTATTTTCATTACTGATCATTTGTGAAATAAATGCAAAAGAAAAACGAAAATTCACAAATAAAATAGAAGTTGTATTAACCCTCTACTTGATTATGGAAGATAAATAGTCAAATTAATTAAATTTAACTTCATGTCTCTTTGAATTCCAAGACTCCACGTAATTCATTTCATATCCTTTAGTATATAGCCTCAGTTCCCTCAGGCCCTGACTCAGACAGTGATAACAAAGGGCCCTCTACCTCAGACATCGATCAGAACACAGAGCCTCCCACTAGAGCTTTTCAACAACAAAGTGCTCATCCTCCAACGAACATGCTCACCCCAGTCCATTCTAGGATTCACACTCGATCTCGTGTAGCTCGACTAGCTCCTCCAGAGACAATTGTTGAAGCACTTGATGAAACAAGTGAGGAAACCAACCTTTGTGCCTTCAACGCCTTCGTCTCTCTCACTGAGCCTAAGAATATCAAAGAAGCCATCCTCGATCCAGATTGGGTGGCTGCCATGCAAGAAGAGCTTCATGAATTCGAGCGAAACAAAGTCTGGTGCCTTGTACCTAAGCCCTCCAATCACATCATCATAGGCACTTGTTGGGTCTTTCGCAACAAGCTCGATGATTCAGGAGATGTGGTCAGAAACAAAGCACGTCTGGTAGCACAAGGGTACAACCAACAAGAAGGGATCGATTATGACGAGACCTATGCCCCATTTTCCAGATCAGAGGCCATTTGACTTCTTATTGCCTTCGCTTCGCACAAGGGATTCAAGCTCTTTCAAATGGATGTGAAGACGCCTTTTCTCAATGGTGTGCTCAATGAAGAAGTGTACATGAAGCAGCCCCCATGCTTTAAAGACTTGAATCACCCAAAGCACGTTTATTTTCCGGACAAGGCCCTCTACGGGCTAAAGCAAGCACCAAGGGCATGATATGAGTGCCTCTCTGAGTACCTCCTCGCGAACAACTACAAGAGGGGGACAATCGACAAGACGCTCTTCATCCAGGAACATGAAGGCGACATTCTAGTGGTTCAGGTATATGTTGATGATATTATTTTTGGTTCAACTAACATGTCGCTTGTAGAGAAATTCAAAGACGTAATGAGTAGCAAGTTCAACATGAGCATGATAGGGGAACTCAACTTCTTCCTTGGACTGCAAGTGGTGAAAAAGGCTGAAGGCATTCAAATTCATCAACAAAAGTATCTAAGGGAGATCATAAAGAAGTTTGGAATGGACAATAGCAAGCCCCCTTCACACTCCAGTGTCCACATGCACTAAGTTAGACGCAGACCTTAACGGCCACAAGGCGAATGAAACACTCTATAGAGGTATGGTAGGATCTTTAATGTACTTAACTGCCTCTAGGCCCGATATTGTTTTTTCAGTGAGCTTGTGTGCACGTTTCCAATCTGATCCAAGGGAGTCGCACGTCGCCATCATCAAGCGTATCCTTCGTTATTTAAAAGGGACTGATAATCTTTGTTTATGGTACCCTAAGAACTGTGATTTTATCCTTGTTGGATACACAGATGCTGACTATGCGGGATATCTAGTTGATCAAAAGAGCACCTCAGGTATGGCACATTTCTAGGCCCTTGTCTCGTTTCATGGGGCTCTCGCAAAACAGAACTCATTAGCTGTGTCTACCACCGAGGTTGAATACATAGCAGCCGCTTCTTGTTTTGCTCAAACTCCTATGGCTCAAGCAACAACTCACTAACTTCGGAATCTCGATGGGCTCGATTGAAATAAGGTGTGACAACACAAGCGCGATCAACATCTCAAAGAATCATGTGCACCACTCTCGAACCAAGCACATTGATGTGCGTCATCACTTCCTTCGAGATAATGTGGAGAAGAAGCACATAGAGTTCACTCATTGTAGAAATGAGGATCAAATAGCAGACATTTTCACCAAGGCCTTGAACAAGGAACCGTTCATCAAGCTAAGACTTCACTTGGGATTGATCCCCTTTCATTAAGCATCTCCTTGCACGTAAGCCTTCTCCCTTGATCTTGTGTAAATTCAGTGCTCCTTTTAATGTTGGGAACCTAGGACTAGTACGTGCGCGAACCTAGCCTATACTCTTAGGGGTATTCATCCTTTGAATGCTCTGTGTGATGCTAAATGATAAATGCTTAGTTAGGCCCTCTCTAGGATTGCACTATTGCTTGCTAAAACTTGATTCCATTTGCATGCTATTCATTTCAAGCCTTATATATATGCACGATGATCGCTTCTTAACTGCATAATCAAGCCCCCCATGATATGATTCGTGTTTATAGGCCAGTCCCTTAGCCTTGATCTTAATATTACGTTCCCTATGACCATATAAGCCAGAACTGGGAATATTCATTAAGATAACAAAAAGCCTACCCTTATATGCTTAGCACTTCTTGTTTCTAAAAGAGCTTTTATGTCGCTTTGTGTGTGTGAGTTTATTATGTGCTTAAGCGAGTTGATTTATCCCACTGAGAATGGGAACTGAGACACAGTACGTCCTAGTATGGGACCGAGTAAGTAGAAGGGATCACAAGCCAGTTTTTGAGCTACATGGGGACCGAGTAACACAGATTAGAGTCAAGTGTAGATAACTTCAGTAACTGAGTATAGGGGCCGATAGAATCTTAGGACCGAACGTCTCAACAGTCGACTATCTTCTAGGCACTCATTACAGCCTACCAACGGTCACTTGCATCTACGATAAACGAGGCGCCGTTCCAAATCTGACTAAGGCCGTTGTGATTCGACCGTTTGATCCTCTCCATAAATAGCCCCTTTGACCAGATTCAGACCCTCTTCACCACCTCTGCAACTACTCACTCTTCTTAAACTCTCTCTCTCCCAAGCACTCTACGTTCAAAAACCTGCATCCCGTCACCACACTCCCCTTCAATACTTTCCACCTCCCACTCTCTCAAACACAATAATGGACAACCAAATGAACATCGACCCCGCTAAAAGGGCTGAATTCCTCAAATTCCAGATTTCATGAGAGCTCCAAACTAGCCGCTCCTGTTGGTCCTTCCTCCTCCACACACCCGCTCTCCCTGATACAGCACCACCACAACCTCTTTCTCCCATTCCAGAGAAAGGTGCCCAGTTCTTTGCCCTCACCTACATCACCCATGGAGGAAGACCCATCGACCCCCAGTATTCATCTTGTCTCCTCCACCGACTCCACCGAGCGTACTCCTCCGCCTCCAAACATGAGGAATCCACCCATCACCCAGCCTGACATCACATCCACCACCCTCGCTCTCACTACTCCTCCATCTCCACCACCTGAGACCTCCTTCAAAAGAGCTTAGCCATCTCGCCCTCCTCCATAACCCAGAAACGCTAGAAGAAGATCGCCCTGCTGAAAGCGGCGAGTCCCTCAGTCTTCTCCCCGCTCACGACAACTTCTCGACCATAGTCGTCATCGATCCTTATCATCGGCAAGGATTCTGAGGATTCTGGTCCAGCATCAGCCCCGCAGAGTTCGAAGTAGCCGCCGCCGTCGCCTCCCTCGACCACACTCGATGGTCCGAGCTCGAGATGGAGCCCTTCGTCGTTGACTATGAAGAGGTGAGAAAGTTCTACAGTGCTCTCGCTGTCAGGACCCCGAGCCCTGGCCAGCTATATTGTGTCCCCACATTCCTGGGGAGATGAGCCCAAGACACTGAAGGTCAAGCTGATGGCGAAAGTGCTTGACCTCCCAACAGGCAAAGGGTACGCGTCTCTTCCGAAGAAGAACTGACCCTCTGGAAAGGGCGAGACGCTGGACCTGCTGGTGGGGAATCTGCGTCCCAAGGAGATCAAGACGCACATGCTGGGATTCGGTACAAAGCTCCTTCACTACATCATGTTGCGCAACATTATCCCGCGCCAAGAGAAGCGCGATACCGCCACCATGGTTGACGCATGTCTCCTCCGAGAAGTCATCGAAGGGAGTCTAATAGACACGCCGCGACTCATCCTCTCCCATATGCTGATGGTAAATATGCATAAGAACCACGCGCTTTCCTACCCCCACATAGTCAAGAAGCTCATGCTAGAGCTGGGGATATACAGGCCGACCAAGGAGACGCCCTGCGAGAGTATACTCAATGAAACTGGGCTACGCCGGCTTCTCAAGCACGCCAGTATGGATGCGCCGGTTGAGAAGCTCCTACTTGGCTCTACACCCAGATCTGCGCCTAAGACTAAGCGCGAGCCCAAACCAAAGCCTGAAACCTCAGCCCCTCCCATATCAGAATCCAGACTTTGCCGAATTCATAGCCCCTCGAAGGAGCCCAAGCCTCTGCTGCCACCAAATATGAGCTCAGAGGAGATTCAGCTTCACACCTTGGAAGTTGTCCTTCAGACTAATCGACATCTATCTGGGTTAAGGCGTTTGCTCGACTGGCACCTCCACCACATCAAGGCACTCATGATTGAGCCTCTCAAAGAGGGCTGCAAGGATGACTACGAGGAAGACTACCAGTGGGAGTAGTTGTGGTCTAAGTTTCCTTAGGGCCCCTTATAAATCCAAAGCTCCTCTAAAATTCTTGTAATTTTTTTCTTTTTTTGGCTGCTTATCTATGTGCTCTTCAATTTTATAAATGAATTGCTAGTTTTTTGGTTCACTTATCTACTTGCTCTAGTGCGTACTGAGATAGGGCTAGACTTATTGTGTTTCCTTTCGTATTACTTACTCATTCCTCTAAGGCACACACGTGCTAGTTTCCCTTGATTAATATTGTGAATTCCTTTTTACATGATGTCAAAAGGGGTAAAATTACAGGCATAGGAGTTATTTAATTTAGGGGGAACTAGAACATATGGAGTTAAAGGGCGATGCTTATTACTTGTCATTGATTAAGGGGGAATTGAAAGCTACTTCTTATCTCAGCTCTATAATCTGCCTATGCCAGGATTCTAAGTTTGTCATCATTAAAAAGGGGGAAATTGTTAGTTGTATGAACTAGCCCCTTAGGTTGTACAACTGATAATGCCTTAGTTTTAATGATAACAAACTACCTTATGAACTAATATGTGTATTGAGTGAGATATCGCAGGAAATTGATAGGCCTTTGAGTTATTTAGGAAGCTAAAGCGTGGAAAACAACGAGCTTAAGAGAAGAGACAAGGGCGAGTTAAGCGAGAAGACTAGCGCTCAAGGCGCTTAACTAGGAGCAAGGGAACCGAAGGATACTGAAGGGGACCAAACATTGAGAGTGAAGGATCGAGCTGCACAAAGTGACGCGCTACACAAGGAGGACGCACTCAAGGGGACCGAAGACGCTCAAGGGGACCGAGCGCGTATTTATGGAAAGAAATCTCCCTTGAACCTAAAGAAGGAAATAAAGCTAAAGAAGGAAAGAGTTGATTCTCCAAAAGATTTTCCAGATTCGAGATCTTAATAGTTGAAGCTATTTCGTCATTATATTTAGCTAGTTTAGATTTAATACTTTATTTATTGTTATTCACTTGCTTTTAGGTAATTAGTTTCCGGTGATTATGCCTTAGTATAAGTAGTTAAGTTTATCATCTTTATACAGAGGTTGTCGAACTAGAGAGAGATAGTTCATATTGATTTAGAGCTTAGGCAATAGCTAGGAGAGTTGAGAGAAACTAAGAACTGTGTGTTCGCCTAATTTTTGTAAGTCTCAAGAGAAATCAAATCAACCAACGTTTTGGAATTCAAGTGTTTACTTGTTCTTAGTATATATTCCGCACAAAAAGATTTGATCTTTAGTTAGACTAAGTACTTCATGATCCACAATAATATAGCTTTCATTTATCTCAATCCAAGTTTATGCTTCACATACCGTAACTTATGAGTTATGACTTATGACTTATGACCTTCCAACATACTAATTGATTAAGCAACCTTATTAACTCCCTCATCAAGATACCCTTGAGGATAATGCTTGATTCAACTCTTAACAGTAGATAACAGTGACTGAAATCAAAATATAACCCTAATAGCCATTAATTACACCACTTAGCATATGAGAAATACTAAATGTACCATTAGTTATTTTGAGTTACATATATAAGTCCTCTTATATATGTAAAAATTAAGAGAAATTTTCAAAAAAACACCCCTTATATGGGTGAATTTCACTTTAAACACCCCTTATATCACAATTTATAAAGCCCCATCCCTTATATCACTTCCGCCACCAAATCCCCACCCATCCCTCTCAGCCGTTAGAAAATCCGTCCGTGGGCCCCATATGACCTCTTTAGCATGTTCCAACAGCTCTTAAGACCGGTAATTGCAGGTTTGAAGTTACGCTTACTCAGTTCAATAGATTCTTCGTTGTTTTATCTTTGGGTTCCAAAATTTTGAACGAAAATTTAGGGGTTTCCTCAATTTCTCAATTCCTCAATTCAAAGGGTAAGGTTCATTACAATTTCGAGATCAATTCCTCACTTCCAAACCCTAAAATCATTCGTTCTGGCTGGAACCGATCGGTCATCCCCCAAAATCGCGTCGTTTGGATGGTGATAGTCGCTGGTGGATTTGAAGGTAATTTCTCCTCCAATTCCTCATTTCTTCTTCTTATGGCAGAACTAGCTTACTTAGCAACCAGATTGTAGCTCAGTTTGTTGTGGATTAAAAAGGGGGAGCAGGGGAAAATTGACAGTACTAGATATTAATGGTGGTTGTTGGTGGAATTGAAAGAGAGCCGGTTAATGTGATGGTATTATATTGTTTGTAGGAGATAATGGTTTGTGTGGGTCCTATGGGAATATTTCTAACACAAAAGCCAAAGAAAGCCATGTGAAGCTCTTCTTTTTTAGCATAAGATTCCTTACACAGTTCAGTCCATAACTGTAGTGTTTTTTCGCATTATCTTAACAATACACAGTTCAGTCCATGGCTCGGTTTGTGACATTTTTTATTCAATAAATTTTTGACAGATGATTTGCATTTTTCAACATGGTGGACAGTTTGTGGTGGAAAAAGGTTTGGTTTATAAGAGAAAATATGAGTATGGTATTATGGATATTGACCCAGATAAGCTATCAAGGATAGAATTAGTGGAAATGCTAGAAGAAAGAGGGTTTGACAGTATTAGAGAATCTGGTATTGTAAGGATGGGATGCAATTAACAGATGGATTAAAGGAAATCAAGGCTGACAAAGATATAGTTGAGCTTTGTGACAGTGTTGGGTCTAGCAATGAGATTGATATATATGTGGTGAAAGGAAAAGAGATCAGTCCAAATAGCTTGTTAAAAAACATGTCCAAAAGACATCCAATTTCAGGCCCATCCTCAACCTCCAAAAAGCTAGACCCCACCAAACCCTCACCCCTAATTTCTGCGAAGAAAAAATCAAGGAAGCTTCCCAAAGTCCCAAAACAATCTCCTCCCAATAAATTAACCAAATGTTCCAGCAGTTTGGCTTTGGCTTTGGTTCCAGTAGAAAGTGAAAAAGTTGCTAACTCAGATGTTGAAGAAGAAGAATCCAGTGAAGAAGAGGGAGATATATATGGATCAGATTCTTCAGACCTAGGAGAGGAGTACATACCTAACCCATTTGAAGGATTATCTAATGATGATGAAGCTCATGCTCAGAATGTGGACCAAGAGGTTTATGATGAAGGTGTGAATGAACAGGTGCTTGAGGACTTGGATGCTGATGACTTAAATGTAAGAGTTTGTGACAATGATTATGAAAGCTACAACTCAGGTGATGAAGATTCTAAGAAACCAAGGTACCCCAAGTTTAACCCTCATGTTGATTTCGCTGGAAAATTGAATCTTAAGTCTGGCATGATATTTGGCACAAGAGATATTTTTAGAAAGGCTTTAAGGCATTTTGCCATTCAGAGTGGTGGTGATTACTATTATCTACACAATGATGTTGAGAGAGTTTCTGCATATTGTGTCCATAAGTGTAAGTGTCCACTAAAAAATGGGAGGAAGGTGTGCAAAGTAGGCTGCAAGGATAAGCTGTGTGGATTCAAGGCAACAGGTAGGAGGATGAAGTGTGATGGATCTTTTCAGATGAAGTCATTTGAGCCAAAGCATGACTGTGGCTGGCAACACATCAATAGAAAAGTGACAGATGAGTGGCTAGCAGACAAGTACTTGGAACATTACAGGGAGGATCCTCAGTGGAGGATTAAGGCTTTCATTGCAAAAGTTAGAAGGGACTACAATGTCAACATTAGTTATCAAAAAGCTTGGAGGGCAAGACTGAGGGCAATGCTAAAGACTATTGGTTTTGCACCTAAGCAGTATGCTAAGTTATATGACTATGGTGCTGAGTTAGTTAAGAGAAATCCTGGGAGCTCATTCTTCATAAGGCCAGAACAAGGACCAGAGAAACCAATCTTCCAGAGGCTTTATGTGTGCCTAGATGCATGTAAAAAGGGGTTCCTGTCTGGTTGTAGGCCAGTAGTTGGTTTGGATGGATGCCATTTGAAGGGTGCTTACACAGGACAGGTCTTCACAGTTGTAGCTACGGATGGGAATCAACACATTTTTCCAATAACATTTGGTGTGGTGGAAGTTGAGAGGAAAGAAACCTGGGTGTGGTTCATAGAGCACTTGATGAATGATATTGGAGGGAAGCCCCTTACATTTATGTCTGACAGACAAAAGGTTTTGCATTTCCTGACTCTTACTTATGTGATATATTATAGTAGTTTAAATCCATTGCTTACTGACTCTTCCTGTGTATTACTATAGGGACTGATGCAGGGTATAGCAATAGCTGCTCCAGAGGCTGATACTAGAGTGTGTTGGAGGCACATGCACAACAATTTTAAGGTGAAATGGAGTGGACAGACATTCAAAGATGCTTTGTGGGCTGCAACAAAGGCTTCAACAAAAGGTACTTTTGAGCTGGCCATGGATAGGATTAGGGAAATGGATGTTGATGCAGAACAATGGCTTAGAAGAAGTAATCTAGAAACTTGGTCATTGCATGGATTCAAGCATTATGCAAAGTCAGACATGCTCCTCAACAACGCTTGTGAGTCTTTTAACAGCTGCATTCTAGAGGCTAGAGAACTCCCTATACTATCTATGTGTGAATGGATTAGGAGAAAATTAATGCAACTTTTTATCAACAAGAGAAAATCAATGAGAGCTCTCAGTGGTGTGTTAACTCCAGAAGCTGCTACAGTGTTGAACAATAACAGGATTGAAAGTGTAGGAACCTGCAAAAGTTTTGGAACAGATTTATGCTATGAGGTTGATTGCTTAGGTAAAACCTATGTGGTGGATTTGGGATTGAGGACACGTGGGTGTAATATGTGGGATATAACAGGGATGCCATGTGTACATGCCATTTCTTGCATAGTGAAAAATAGGCTGGAGGTGACTGATTATGTGCATGAGTATTACCATAGAGAGACTATGCTAAAGGTTTATGGGGCTAATGTTATGCCCATGCCTGGAGAGGATGAATGGGAAAAGACTGGCATGCCTCCACTAGACCCACCTAGTCTAATAGTACAGCCTGGCAGACCAAGGAAGTCTAGAAGGAAAGAGGTTGGTGAATCATCAAGCAAGAAGACAGTGGATCCTGCAAAAAAAAGACAAGAGTGAGGCATGGAAAGAACAGATGTGGAAACTGTCAAGAGCTTGGTCATACTAGGAAAAAAAGCAAAAATCCCACACAACCACTACCTCCTAAACCTGCACCTAAGAAGAGAGGGAGACCTCCAAGTGAGAGTGCACTTCCTGTGAATCCTAACAAAAGGCAGTACAATAGGAAGGCAAGAAGGCACTCTCAAAGTGCAAGTGAACCACAGGTCCCTAAGCATATCCAAGAACAAAACATTGAGGTGCAGTTCATTTACACAATTCATTTTCACATCTTCTTTATTCAGTTTATGTTCACTAACTAAATTGTTTTATAGGCTGAAATGCTTGACCAATGGATGGATATGCAGGAAGATCCAATTGATCTTTCTCAGCCCTCACAAACTGCTTCTGTCAACCCCACACCATCTACTTTTGTCAACCCAACACAAGAGAGCAATTGCAGAGCTTCAACTACTCTGAGTGGACCAAAACAATCTCAAGATTCAGTGGTGTTGAGGAGGTCTCCGAGGTGTTCCAAGAAGTAGAGTTGAGGAGCTTCAACTACAACTGCTTTCAATGGATCTGCTATGTTTATTACGTACTGTTGAGGAGCTTCAACTACTCTGAGTGGACCAAAACAATCTCAAGATTCAGTGGTGTTGAGGAGGTCTCCGAGGTGTTCCAAGAAGTAGAGTTGAGGAGCTTCAACTACAACTGCTTTCAATGGATCTGCTATGTTTATTACGTACTGTTGTGTTTCAGTTTTTATGTTTTTTATGTGTTTCAGTTTATCTTTTGCTAAGACATGTTAAGGGATTATGTAATGTTGTGGACGTACTAGTGTAATGGCTATGGACCAAAGCAAGATTTTGGAATGCATTTTAACGCCTTTTTCTGTTACACATCTGCATGGTCAACACTGCAAAAAACTGTCACCAGTACAGGGTAAAGGATGAGATTTATCCAGTCCATAAAAATAGCATCTTTGACCAACATTTACTTCTTACCAACCACTAAATCAATCCTTCCATAAATAGGGACATGTTCCTCCATTTTTACCATCTCAACTCACCCTTATCTAACCATCTACATTCAAACAAAAGTGCTTCTCTTCAACCATGCTCAGAACTGTGTACATTCTCTCGTCCTCAGACTCAGACGAGTCATGTGAAACATTCACACAAAGCCCACCACCACAGCCACCTACCAACCTTCCAATTGTGCCAAATCCTAGAATTGCACTAGAAAATGCAAGAAATGCCATTGTAAAGCCAGAACTTCAGGTTGCCATCTCAATGAAGAAAAGTTTTGTAGAAGATGAGTGTCGCTTGGTACTGTACTCTAATTATCTATTTTCAATGGATCAAAGCCAATACTTTGTATTTATGTTTTGAATTTTTTTTTGTAGCCTCTCCCATTTGACCACTGTGAAAACTTTCTGTATGGGATGAAGGACAAACAAGTCATGCTTGGTTATGCTGGACAAGAATGGTTGTGTAAGCCCAAATTCTGTCAAAATCAATACAGGCTCGGTGAAGGTTGGAGGATCTGTGTTATTGAAACTGGATTGAAGAAGGGGGATGTTGTGTTGTTCACTAGAGTGTATGGCCTGGATAGACAAACAATCTACAAAATGACGATCTACAAAGCTTAAGAAGATGAAGTTTGATGCAGCTTGTGTTTCTGTGTTCAGCTTGTGTTTCTGTCCTATGTTTTATGTGTTCAGCTTGTGTATGGCTTGGATCCCTTTTCTTCTCTTTTCTGTCCTATGTTTTATGTTTTTGTGTTGTGTTTCTGTGTTCAGTTCTGTTCAGTTATATGTAGAAGTTTGCAGCTGCATTGTAATGCCAAGACTAGTTTATGATTCACCCAAATCTTCCTTTTCAAGAAGTTCCAACTGTTTTCATTAATAACCGCAATGCATTACACAACCTTTAACAACTAAGAACATCAATACATAAGTTGAAAGACAATAAGAGCTGCAACAATTACAGCAGCAACTACAACATCCATCCTTCTTCCTTGACAGTTTTGAGCAATCTTCAGTGCTTCTTGCAGTTCCAAATTCTTTTTTTCAACCTCGATTTTCTGTTGCAACAGTCTCTCGATAACAACTTTTGCTTGTGGATCAAATGCAGAATCAATCCAGCAAAAGAAGTTGCACCCCCTCCCTGTCCTGTATTGTGAACAACCGTAAAATCTCCTCCCATAATTTTCTCTTGTATGTGCACAACTCATCCTTGCTTTGAGATTGCAATAACACATGGTGAAGACTTTGTTATTACATGAGTTGGATGATCCTGAAGTGTAAGACATCACCTGCTCAATAAATAAAAAATTCAACCAACAATTTCGATTTAGGTTTTCAACCTTCAATCAAATGCCTCGATTCAACTACTGTATTTGAACAATTGATGAAGAAAAGTGAGGCAAAGAGTGCGAATATATCACAATCATTAACAAAACTTACCAATTTCAGCTCTGGGTTCGGAGATTAACTACTGAGATTGAAGTTGGAAGAAAGAACAGGTGAGGATGCTGAAGAACGTCGTAACCGGTTGAACATGGCAATCAGTTGTATTTTGTAAAAAATTTTAGGGGTAAAATTATAATTTCACGCCCACGGACGGATTTTCTAACGGCTGAGAGGGATGGGTGGGGATTTGGTGACGGAAGTGATATAAGGGGTGGGGCTTTATAAATAGTGATATAAGGGGTGTTTAAAGTGAAATTCACCCATATAAGGGGTGTTTTTTTGAAAATTTCTCAAAAATTAAATGATTATCATTTTCTTGGGCTCAATTTGATACGGTTATTGGACTCTTCGAAATGTAACTCGACTAAATCTAGATTACTAATATTCATATAGTATTTTTTATTGTATTATTATTTTTTATAGAAATCATTTTCTTGGGCTCAATTAGATAGGATTGTTGGACCGTTCAAAATGTAGCTCGACTAAAACTAGACTAATAATATTCATATAGTATCTTTTATTGTATTGTCATTCTTTATAGAAAATATATAGTTATAATATTATTCTAGATTCTACAATTATAAATCAACTCTATAAATTAGGGAGTACATAAATCTAGATCATTTATTGCAAGAACTAACAATATATAGAGATAACAAAAAATAGCTCCTTAGTAACAAAAAAACAAAGTATAATAATAAGATCACATTTAAGATGTATTGATGATACACTATAGAAAAAAATATAATATAAAAGAATTATCATCTACACTCGAGTCCTCATGTCAATGACAAAGTATAATAATAACATCACAAAGATGAATTATTAATGATACACTATAAAAATATAATAAAGACGAACTATAATCTATATTCGAGTTTTCACTATAGCTCGTGGAAAGCACGAGCCTCAACCCTTGTAGATCTATGGAAAAATTTATTTATTCATCTTCTATATGTATGCGCCACGAATACCAATTCCCTCCCCACTCTTGAATTAAGCATTGTCCTCAATGCAACAAAACAGGACTCACAGAAATAAGGAAAAGGAAAAAGTAAACGTACCTCACACATCGGGTTGCCTCCCGAGCAGTGCCTTTGTTTAAAGTCATTGACTCGACTTCTTGCTCTTAGCTATCCAACACTAGGCCCCTCAAAGTCCATATCATCAAGGAACCCTCTCTTCTTCCTCACACAATAGGATTTGACGCATCATCATTTCCTAATTCTCTTGTCGTACCACCCTTTCTTCTTCTTCTTGAAATGTCCCAGAAGTGATACATTATGTTGGCCCCTTAGCTTCTTCTTCCTCTTTCTAGTGCGTGGCCCCGGATCGTCTTCGTTGACGCTCAAGAGTATGGGGAAATCGATGTCGAAGACGGAATGGGAGAAGGCACGGGCGCGTGGAAACAGAACGCGGTCATGTCGGTCATCTGGTGGCTTGGCATGGGCACGTCAGGGTCGCGCAGTGAGATATGGAAACAACACCACAAATGAGCAGTCGCGTGGCTTGAGTGCGGGGTCGCGAACGGTTGCAGGGAGGATGGTGCTGTCGCGCCCCTCTCCAGCGTCAGAAGCGGACGTGCGGCTCTGCAGGGTATGATTTGGGCTCGTTCTCCTTAGGTTGTGGGTGCGCGTCGGCTGGCTACTCGGTCTCAATTTCTTCTTCATCACTTTGCATCTCATCTGAGCCTTGATTGCTACTTATTAACACAGCTTTGACATTCATAGCGCTCGGGTGGACTGTGGTCTGATGTTGTGGCTCTTTGGCATAGTCTTGCAACTGAATAGATATTGACTGTAGTTTTTGCTCAATCTAGTCTTCCACATAGTTAACCACCCGTTGAACATGCCAAGGGCGTGGATCCTCGTATACTTCAACAACGTTAACCAACATCTCCTTAATTTCAGCCAGTTGGTAAAGTGTATCCTTGATTTCAACCATTCTTCTATCCCTCTTCTTCCATTCTCCTTCCATCTCTCTTTCAAGCTCAGCTAGTAAACTCAGCCAGTTTGGTCTTTGTTGAACTCTTGCGACACCTCAGTAAAATCGACATAAATTTTGACTCACAACTCCGATTGCGCCCAAATTTTGGAGGGAATGTAGTAAACTTCAAGATATAACTCCTTGATTTAGAATCACCTCAATAGGACGTTGGAATATGGAGAATGGTCCATTTTAACTCAGATCAACTCCTCAGCACTTCTTTCGTACGCGTCTTCGTCTTCACTTTGTCGTCTTTAGTCCCAGTGTCTCATATGCTTCATTTAATGACTAAGTGCTTCCAAAACGCATTTAAAATCACCTAAGAACCACTCTTGGATCCATCAGGATTGCGCCTATCAAATTCCCCCACACAGACCTTTCTCGTCCTCGAGTAACCAAAAGATTGCTAACCCTTCCATGAAGCACGAAGGTCTGAGCAAGTATGGGGTAACTCGATAGCAATGGCCATCATACGCACCACAACTCTCACGTACCTGCTCCCAACAAAAAAAAAAGACTACAACCCTAACAAGACGCTAACTAATAAGAAATAAACACGAACTAATCTAACCTAAATGCATGTTGTTAACATCCCCATCTTTGATCATTATGTATCACAAGAAAGCACGTCACAATGGATTGTAAGAATATGAAATGTTTGTTTTAAACCAAGTGACATATGAATGATAACGATGATAAGTTAAACAAAAGACATCTTTCCTTCATAGAATGCATCGCTCAATGACAAGAAAACCGTTGTTCCTCAACCCGATTAAAAGCAAGTCACTCAAATTCATGTTATACCCTTGAATGCCACTCTAAAAAGGCATGCAACCACATCTAAATCTACCTCAAGGCAAGGTGTGAAAAATATTATCAAGAGACGTTCAAGATAAAATCACAAAAATTTATTTTTTTGTTTTTTTAGGGCCTGTCCGTCTTACGGTCTGGGCCAACCCATTAAACTTTTCATGCGGCCATTAGAGGATCGAACCCGAGGTGATTTTTCACACCACGGAGATTGCATGCTCATCTGGAAATCATTGAGACTCTAACCCGGAGTGATCTTTCACACTACGGAGATCGCACACTCGCACGATTTGCGCTAGAAGTAAATACCAATTCAGCTCAAATCACACATTATTTTTATTTTTTGTGATAAACTTACGTCTTAATAAAATGTCATGCAAAATAACCTAAGTGCGGTTTTGAAAGAGATATTGAAGCAACTTTTAAAAGACAACAATCAAGGAGAACACTAATATATAAGGACATAACTAAATGTAGAGTATTGGTCAAAAGTAATCCGATCAAAGTCCACATGCTCAAGTAAATGTCTAAAGCTTAACAAACAATTATCGTCATCATAACACACTTGTAAAATTAACAACCAAAGCATAGTAAAAAAAATCCAAAGTACATGCACTATTATAAGAACCCACAACAAGACAATTAGGGAATGCAACAACCGACACACTCAAAACAAACTAAAACACACCAAAAACAAACGAAAACAAACTAAAACACACTCAAAAACAAAATTAACTAAAACACTCAAAAACATACTATATGTATGCGACACAAATACCAATCCCCTCTCCCATACTTGAATGGAGCATTGTCCTCAATGCATCAAAAGAGGACTCATATAAATAGGGAAAAGGAAAAATTAAACGTACCTCACACATTGGGTTGCCTCCCGAGCAGCGCCTTTGTTGAAAGTCGTTGGCTCAACTTCTTGCTCTTAGCTATCCAACACTAGGCCCCTCAGAGTCCATCTCTTCAAGGAACCCTCTCTTCTTCCTCATACAATAGGATCTGATGCATCATCATTTCCTAATTATCTTTTCGTACCACCCTTTATTCTTCTTCTTGAAGTGTCCCGGAAGTGATGCCTTATGCTAGGCCTTGATTGTTACTAATTACCATAGCTTTGACAATGATAACACTCGGGCGGACTATGGTCTGATGTTTCGGCTCTTCGACATCGTCTTGCAACTGAACAGATATTGACTGTAGTTTTTGCTCAATCCAGTCTTCCACGTAGTTAAGCACCCGTTGAACATGTCTGGGGCATGGATCCTCGTATACTTCAACAACGTTAACCAACATCTCCTTAACTTCATCCAGTTGGTAAACTGTATCCTTGATTTCAGCCATTCTCTCGGCCCTCTTCTTCCATTCTCCTTCCAACTCTCCTTCAAGCTCAGCATGTAAACTCATTAGTATCACAGATGTGGACCATAAGATAGATCCAAACCAAGGTTAATCACACACAAATTATCAAACCAAAAATTGCCTCCCCGGCAACGATGCAAAATTTTATAGAGGCAATGCCTTGTGTGCCTAAATCAAAGTAATATCCAAACTCCCACTATAAAGTATAGTGTAAGTAAGGGTCGAACCCAAGGGAGACAAGTTTTTCGTTCAAAGCTAAAATGTGATTAACTAGTAATGATGGGGTTTTTGTTTTGTAAATGACAGAGCGTGCAATAAAGATTAATATGAAGTAAGATTAAAAACATTCACTCTTCAGACATTGGCAAGTAGATAGGAAATAGATTGTAGATTCCTAATACCCTATGTTGATTCATTCAAT
>NW_027370511.1:0-35511 GCF_046119375.1 Phyllobates terribilis | reverse complement strand
AATATCTCCACATTGCAAGGTGCAATTCTGAAATTTTTTTGCTTTTTCCTGCTAATCCTAGCATGATAAAAGAAGATTCAAAGAGAGTGAGATGCCAGCTTCCTTTCATTCAGTCAGTAGCTTCAAACATTTCTGGTATATGAAAAACATGTTTTTCAATGGCAAAAATCAATGAATATTGTAAATGCACAAACAGTAATATCTCCACATTGCACGGTGCAATTCTGAAATTTTTAGCTTTTTCCTGTTAATCTTAGCATGATAAAGAAGATTCAAAGAGAGTGAGATGCCAGCTCCTTTCATTCAGTCAGTAGCTTCAAACATTTCTGGTATATGAAAAACATGTTTTTCAATGGCAAAAATCAATGAATATTGTAAATGCACAAACAGTAATATCTCCACATTGCAAGGTGCAATTCTGAAATTTTTTGCTTTTTCCTGTTAATCCTAGCATGATAAAGAAGATTCAAAGAGAGTGAGATGCCAGCTCCTTTCATTCAGTCAGTAGCTTCAAACATTTCTGGTATATGAAAAACATGTTTTTCAATGGCAAAAATCAATGAATATTGTAAATGCACAAACAGTAATATCTCCACATTGCAAGGTGCAATTCTGAAATTTTTTGCTTTTTCCTGTTAATCCTAGCATGATAAAGAAGATTCAAAGAGAGTGAGATGCCAGCTCCTTTCATTCAGTCAGTAGCTTCAAACATTTCTGGTATATGAAAAACATGTTTTTCAATGGCAAAAATCAATGAATATTGTAAATGCACAAACAGTAATATCTCCACATTGCAAGGTGCAATTCTGAATTTTTTGCTTTTTCCTGCTTAATCCTAGCATGATAAAGAAGATTCAAAGAGAGTGAGATGCCAGCTCCTTTCATTCAGTCAGTAGCTTCAAACATTTCTGGTATATGAAAAACATGTTTTTCAATGGCAAAAATCAATGAATATTGTAAATGCACAAACAGTAATATCTCCACATTGCACGGTGCAATTCTGAAATTTTTAGCTTTTTCCTGCTAATCCTAGCATGATAAAGAAGATTCAAAGAGAGTGAGATGCCAGCTCCTTTCATTCAGTCAGTAGCTTCAAACATTTCTGGTATATGAAAAACATGTTTTTCAATGGCAAAAATCAATGAATATTGTAAATGCACAAACAGTAATATCTCCACATTGCAAGGTGCAATTTGAAATTTTTTGCTTTTTCCTGCTAATCCTAGCATGATAAAGAAGATTCAAAGAGAGTGAGATGCCAGCTCCTTTCATTCAGTCAGTAGCTTCAAACATTTCTGGTATATGAAAAACATGTTTTTCAATGGCAAAAATCAATGAATATTGTAAATGCACAAACAGTAATATCTCCACATTGCACGGTGCAATTCTGAAATTTTTAGCTTTTTCCTGTTAATCCTAGCATGATAAAGAAGATTCAAAGAGAGTGAGATGCCAGCTCCTTTCATTCAGTCAGTAGCTTCAAACATTTCTGGTATATGAAAAACATGTTTTTCAATGGCAAAAATCAATGAATATTGTAAATGCACAAACAGTAATATCTCCACATTGCAAGGTGCAATTCTGAAATTTTTTGCTTTTTCCTGTTAATCCTAGCATGATAAAGAAGATTCAAAGAGAGTGAGATGCCAGCTCCTTTCATTCAGTCAGTAGCTTCAAACATTTCTGGTATATGAAAAACATGTTTTCAATGGCAAAAATCAATGAATATTGTAAATGCACAAACAGTAATATCTCCACATTGCAAGGTGCAATTCTGAAATTTTTTGCTTTTTCCTGCTAATCCTAGCATGATAAAGAAGATTCAAAGAGAGTGAGATGCCAGCTCCTTTCATTCAGTCAGTAGCTTCAAACATTTCTGGTATATGAAAAACATGTTTTTCAATGGCAAAAATCAATGAATATTGTAAATGCACAAACAGTAATATCTCCACATTGCAAGGTGCAATTCTGAAATTTTTTGCTTTTTCCTGCTAATCCTAGCATGATAAAGAAGATTCAAAGAGAGTGAGATGCCAGCTCCTTTCATTCAGTCAGTAGCTTCAAACATTTCTGGTATATGAAAACATGTTTTTCAATGGCAAAAATCAATGAATATTGTAAATGCACAAACAGTAATATCTCCACATTGCAAGGTGCAATTCTGAAATTTTTTGCTTTTTCCTGCTAATCCTAGCATGATAAAGAAGATTCAAAGAGAGTGAGATGCCAGCTCCTTTCATTCAGTCAGTAGCTTCAAACATTTCTGGTATATGAAAACATGTTTTTCAATGGCAAAAATCAATGAATATTGTAAATGCACAAACAGTAATATCTCCACATTGCACGGTGCAATTCTGAAATTTTTAGCTTTTTCCTGTTAATCCTAGCATGATAAAGAAGATTCAAAGAGAGTGAGATGCCAGCTCCTTTCATTCAGTCAGTAGCTTCAAACATTTCTGGTATATGAAAAACATGTTTTTCAATGGCAAAAATCAATGAATATTGTAAATGCACAAACAGTAATATCTCCACATTGCAAGGTGCAATTTTGAAATTTTTTGCTTTTTCCTGCTAATCCTAGCATGATAAAGAAGATTCAAAGAGAGTGAGATGCCAGCTCCTTTCATTCAGTCAGTAGCTTCAAACATTTCTGGTATATGAAAAACATGTTTTTCAATAGCAAAAATCAATGAATATTGTAAATGCACAAACAGTAATATCTCCACATTGCACGGTGCAATTCTGAAATTTTTAGCTTTTTCCTGTTAATCCTAGCATGATAAAGAAGATTCAAAGAGAGTGAGATGCCAGCTCCTTTCATTCAGTCAGTAGCTTCAAACATTTCTGGTATATGAAAAACATGTTTTTCAATGGCAAAAATCAATGAATATTGTAAATGCACAAACAGTAATATCTCCACATTGCAAGGTGCAATTCTGAAATTTTTTGCTTTTTCCTGTTAATCCTAGCATGATAAAGAAGATTCAAAGAGAGTGAGATGCCAGCTCCTTTCATTCAGTCAGTAGCTTCAAACATTTCTGGTATATGAAAAACATGTTTTTCAATGGCAAAAATCAATGAATATTGTAAATGCACAAACAGTAATATCTCCACATTGCAAGGTGCAATTCTGAAATTTTTTGCTTTTTCCTGCTAATCCTAGCATGATAAAGAAGATTCAAAGAGAGTGAGATGCCAGCTCCTTTCATTCAGTCAGTAGCTTCAAACATTTCTGGTATATGAAAAACATGTTTTTCAATGGCAAAAATCAATGAATATTGTAAATGCACAAACAGTAATATCTCCACATTGCAAGGTGCAATTCTGAAATTTTTTGCTTTTTCCTGCTAATCCTAGCATGATAAAGAAGATTCAAAGAGAGTGAGATGCCAGCTCCTTTCATTCAGTCAGTAGCTTCAAACATTTCTGGTATATGAAAAACATGTTTTTCAATGGCAAAAAATCAATGAATATTGTAAATGCACAAACAGTAATATCTCCACATTGCAAGGTGCAATTCTGAAATTTTTTGCTTTTTCCTGCTAATCCTAGCATGATAAAGAAGATTCAAAGAGAGTGAGATGCCAGCTCCTTTCATTCAGTCAGTAGCTTCAAACATTTCTGGTATATGAAAAACATGTTTTTCAATGGCAAAAATCAATGAATATTGTAAATGCACAACAGTAATATCTCCACATTGCAAGGTGCAATTTTGAAATTTTTTGCTTTTTCCTGCTAATCCTAGCATGATAAAGAAGATTCAAAGAGAGTGAGATGCCAGCTCCTTTCATTCAGTCAGTAGCTTCAAACATTTCTGGTATATGAAAAACATGTTTTTCAATGGCAAAAATCAATGAATATTGTAAATGCACAAACAGTAATATCTCCACATTGCACGGTGCAATTCTGAAATTTTTTAGCTTTTTCCTGTTAATCCTAGCATGATAAAGAAGATTCAAAGAGAGTGAGATGCCAGCTCCTTTCATTCAGTCAGTAGCTTCAAACATTTCTGGTATATGAAAAACATGTTTTTCAATGGCAAAAATCAATGAATATTGTAAATGCACAAACAGTAATATCTCCACATTGCAAGGTGCAATTCTGAAATTTTTTGCTTTTCCTGCTAATCCTAGCATGATAAAGAAGATTCAAAGAGAGTGAGATGCCAGCTCCTTTCATTCAGTCAGTAGCTTCAAACATTTCTGGTATATGAAAAACATGTTTTTCAATGGCAAAAATCAATGAATATTGTAAATGCACAAACAGTAATATCTCCACATTGCACGGTGCAATTCTGAAAATTTTAGCTTTTTCCTGTTAATCCTAGCATGATAAAGAAGATTCAAAGAGAGTGAGATGCCAGCTCCTTTCATTCAGTCAGTAGCTTCAAACATTTCTGGTATATGAAAAACATGTTTTTCAATGGCAAAAATCAATGAATATTGTAAATGCACAAACAGTAATATCTCCACATTGCAAGGTGCAATTCTGAAATTTTTTGCTTTTTCCTGTTAATCCTAGCATGATAAAGAAGATTCAAAGAGAGTGAGATGCCAGCTCCTTTCATTCAGTCAGTAGCTTCAAACATTTCTGGTATATGAAAAACATGTTTTTCAATGGCAAAAATCAATGAATATTGTAAATGCACAAACAGTAAATATCTCCACATTGCAAGGTGCAATTCTGAAATTTTTTTGCTTTTTCCTGCTAATCCTAGCATGATAAAGAAGATTCAAAGAGAGTGAGATGCCAGCTCCTTTCATTCAGTCAGTAGCTTCAAACATTTCTGGTATATGAAAAACATGTTTTTCAATGGCAAAAATCAATGAATATTGTAAATGCACAATCAGTAATATCTCCACATTGCACGGTGCAATTCTGAAATTTTTAGCTTTTTCCTGTTAATCCTAGCATGATAAAGAAGATTCAAAGAGAGTGAGATGCCAGCTCCTTTCATTCAGTCAGTAGCTTCAAACATTTCTGGTATATGAAAAACATGTTTTTCAATGGCAAAAATCAATGAATATTGTAAATGCACAAACAGTAATATCTCCACATTGCAAGGTGCAATTCTGAAATTTTTTGCTTTTTCCTGCTAATCCTAGCATGATAAAGAAGATTCAAAGAGAGTGAGATGCCAGCTCCTTTCATTCAGTCAGTAGCTTCAAACATTTCTGGTATATGAAAAACATGTTTTTTCAATGGCAAAAATCAATGAATATTGTAAATGCACAAACAGTAATATCTCCACATTGCACGGTGCAATTCTGAAATTTTTAGCTTTTTCCTGTTAATCCTAGCATGATAAAGAAGATTCAAAGAGAGTGAGATGCCAGCTCCTTTCATTCAGTCAGTAGCTTCAAACATTTCTGGTATATGAAAAACATGTTTTTCAATGGCAAAAATCAATGAATATTGTAAATGCACAAACAGTAATATCTCCACATTGCAAGGTGCAATTCTGAAATTTTTTGCTTTTTCCTGTTAATCCTAGCATGATAAAGAAGATTCAAAGAGAGTGAGATGCCAGCTCCTTTCATTCAGTCAGTAGCTTCAAACATTTCTGGTATATGAAAAACATGTTTTTCAATGGCAAAAATCAATGAATATTGTAAATGCACAAACAGTAATATCTCCACATTGCAAGGTGCAATTCTGAAATTTTTTGCTTTTTCCTGCTAATCCTAGCATGATAAAGAAGATTCAAAGAGAGTGAGATGCCAGCTCCTTTCATTCAGTCAGTAGCTTCAAACATTTCTGGTATATGAAAAACATGTTTTTCAATGGCAAAAATCAATGAATATTGTAAATGCACAAACAGTAATATCTCCACATTGCACGGTGCAATTCTGAAATTTTTAGCTTTTTCCTGTTAATCCTAGCATGATAAAGAAGATTCAAAAGAGAGTGAGATGCCAGCTCCTTTCATTCAGTCATTAGCTTCAAACATTTCTGGTATATGAAAAACATGTTTTTCAATGGCAAAAATCAATGAATATTGTAAATGCACAAACAGTAATATCTCCACATTGCCACGGTGCAATTCTGAAATTTTTAGCTTTTTCCTGTTAATCCTAGCATGATAAAGAAGATTCAAAGAGAGTGAGATGCCAGCTCCTTTCATTCAGTCAGTAGCTTCAAACATTTCTGGTATATGAAAAACATGTTTTTCAATGGCAAAAATCAATGAATATTGTAAATGCACAAACAGTAATATCTCCACATTGCAAGGTGCAATTCTGAAATTTTTTGCTTTTTCCTGTTAATCCTAGCATGATAAAGAAGATTCAAAGAGAGTGAGATGCCAGCTCCTTTCATTCAGTCAGTAGCTTCAAACATTTCTGGTATATGAAAAACATGTTTTTCAATGGCAAAAATCAATGAATATTGTAAATGCACAAACAGTAATATCTCCACATTGCAAGGTGCAATTCTGAAATTTTTTGCTTTTTCCTGCTAATCCTAGCATGATAAAGAAGATTCAAAGAGAGTGAGATGCCAGCTCCTTTCATTCAGTCAGTAGCTTCAAACATTTCTGGTATATGAAAAACATGTTTTTCAATGGCAAAAATCAATGAATATTGTAAATGCACAAACAGTAATATCTCCACATTGCACGGTGCAATTCTGAAAATTTTAGCTTTTTCCTGTTAATCCTAGCATGATAAAGAAGATTCAAAGAGAGTGAGATGCCAGCTCCTTTCATTCAGTCAGTAGCTTCAAACATTTCTGGTATATGAAAAACATGTTTTTCAATGGCAAAAATCAATGAATATTGTAAATGCACAAACAGTAATATCTCCACATTGCAAGGTGCAATTCTGTAATTTTTTGCTTTTTCCTGCTAATCCTAGCATGATAAAGAAGATTCAAAGAGAGTGAGATGCCAGCTCCTTTCATTCAGTCAGTAGCTTCAAACATTTCTGGTATATGAAAAACATGTTTTTCAATGGCAAAAATCAATGAATATTGTAAATGCACAAACAGTAATATCTCCACATTGCACGGTGCAATTCTGAAATTTTTAGCTTTTTCCTGTTAATCCTAGCATGATAAAGAAGATTCAAAGAGAGTGAGATGCCAGCTCCTTTCATTCAGTCATTAGCTTCAAACATTTCTGGTATATGAAAAACATGTTTTTCAATGGCAAAAATCAATGAATATTGTAAATGCACAAACAGTAATATCTCCACATTGCACGGTGCAATTCTGAAATTTTTAGCTTTTTCCTGTTAATCCTAGCATGATAAAGAAGATTCAAAGAGAGTGAGATGCCAGCTCCTTTCATTCAGTCAGTAGCTTCAAACATTTCTGGTATATGAAAAACATGTTTTTCAATGGCAAAAATCAATGAATATTGTAAATGCACAAACAGTAATATCTCCACATTGCAAGGTGCAATTCTGAAATTTTTTGCTTTTTCCTGCTAATCCTAGCATGATAAAGAAGATTCAAAGAGAGTGAGATGCCAGCTCCTTTCATTCAGTCAGTAGCTTCAAACATTTCTGGTATATGAAAAACATGTTTTTCAATGGCAAAAATCAATGAATATTGTAAATGCACAAACAGTAATATCTCCACATTGCACGGTGCAATTCTGAAAATTTTAGCTTTTTCCTGTTAATCCTAGCATGATAAAGAAGATTCAAAGAGAGTGAGATGCCAGCTCCTTTCATTCAGTCAGTAGCTTCAAACATTTCTGGTATATGAAAAACATGTTTTTCAATGGCAAAAATCAATGAATATTGTAAATGCACAAACAGTAATATCTCCACATTGCAAGGTGCAATTCTGAAATTTTTTGCTTTTTCCTGTTAATCCTAGCATGATAAAGAAGATTCAAAGAGAGTGAGATGCCAGCTCCTTTCATTCAGTCAGTAGCTTCAAACATTTCTGGTATATGAAAAACATGTTTTTCAATGGCAAAAATCAATGAATATTGTAAATGCACAAACAGTAATATCTCCACATTGCAAGGTGCAATTCTGAAATTTTTTGCTTTTTCCTGCTAATCCTAGCATGATAAAGAAGATTCAAAGAGAGTGAGATGCCAGCTCCTTTCATTCAGTCAGTAGCTTCAAACATTTCTGGTATATGAAAAACATGTTTTTCAATGGCAAAAATCAATGAATATTGTAAATGCACAAACAGTAATATCTCCACATTGCACGGTGCAATTCTGAAATTTTTAGCTTTTTCCTGTTAATCCTAGCATGATAAAGAAGATTCAAAGAGAGTGAGATGCCAGCTCCTTTCATTCAGTCAGTAGCTTCAAACATTTCTGGTATATGAAAAACATGTTTTTCAATGGCAAAAATCAATGAATATTGTAAATGCACAAACAGTAATATCTCCACATTGCAAGGTGCAATTCTGAAATTTTTTGCTTTTTCCTGTTAATCCTAGCATGATAAAGAAGATTCAAAGAGAGTGAGATGCCAGCTCCTTTCATTCAGTCAGTAGCTTCAAACATTTCTGGTATATGAAAAACATGTTTTTCAATGGCAAAAATCAATGAATATTGTAAATGCACAAACAGTAATATCTCCACATTGCAAGGTGCAATTCTGAAATTTTTTGCTTTTTCCTGCTAATCCTAGCATGATAAAGAAGATTCAAAGAGAGTGAGATGCCAGCTCCTTTCATTCAGTCAGTAGCTTCAAACATTTCTGGTATATGAAAAACATGTTTTTCAATGGCAAAAATCAATGAATATTGTAAATGCACAAACAGTAATATCTCCACATTGCACGGTGCAATTCTGAAATTTTTAGCTTTTTCCTGTTAATCCTAGCATGATAAAGAAGATTCAAAGAGAGTGAGATGCCAGCTCCTTTCATTCAGTCATTAGCTTCAAACATTTCTGGTATATGAAAAACATGTTTTTCAATGGCAAAAATCAATGAATATTGTAAATGCACAAACAGTAATATCTCCACATTGCACGGTGCAATTCTGAAATTTTTAGCTTTTTCCTGTTAATCCTAGCATGATAAAGAAGATTCAAAGAGAGTGAGATGCCAGCTCCTTTCATTCAGTCAGTAGCTTCAAACATTTCTGGTATATGAAAAACATGTTTTTCAATGGCAAAAATCAATGAATATTGTAAATGCACAAACAGTAATATCTCCACATTGCAAGGTGCAATTCTGAAATTTTTTGCTTTTTCCTGTTAATCCTAGCATGATAAAGAAGATTCAAAGAGAGTGAGATGCCAGCTCCTTTCATTCAGTCAGTAGCTTCAAACATTTCTGGTATATGAAAAACATGTTTTTCAATGGCAAAAATCAATGAATATTGTAAATGCACAAACAGTAATATCTCCACATTGCAAGGTGCAATTCTGAAATTTTTTGCTTTTTCCTGCTAATCCTAGCATGATAAAGAAGATTCAAAGAGAGTGAGATGCCAGCTCCTTTCATTCAGTCAGTAGCTTCAAACATTTCTGGTATATGAAAAACATGTTTTTCAATGGCAAAAATCAATGAATATTGTAAATGCACAAACAGTAATATCTCCACATTGCACGGTGCAATTCTGAAAATTTTAGCTTTTTCCTGTTAATCCTAGCATGATAAAGAAGATTCAAAGAGAGTGAGATGCCAGCTCCTTTCATTCAGTCAGTAGCTTCAAACATTTCTGGTATATGAAAAACATGTTTTTCAATGGCAAAAATCAATGAATATTGTAAATGCACAAACAGTAATATCTCCACATTGCAAGGTGCAATTCTGAAATTTTTTGCTTTTTCCTGCTAATCCTAGCATGATAAAGAAGATTCAAAGAGAGTGAGATGCCAGCTCCTTTCATTCAGTCAGTAGCTTCAAACATTTCTGGTATATGAAAAACATGTTTTTCAATGGCAAAAATCAATGAATATTGTAAATGCACAAACAGTAATATCTCCACATTGCAAGGTGCAATTCTGAAATTTTTTGCTTTTTCCTGCTAATCCTAGCATGATAAAGAAGATTCAAAGAGAGTGAGATGCCAGCTCCTTTCATTCAGTCAGTAGCTTCAAACATTTCTGGTATATGAAAAACATGTTTTTCAATGGCAAAAATCAATGAATATTGTAAATGCACAAACAGTAATATCTCCACATTGCACGGTGCAATTCTGAAATTTTTAGCTTTTTCCTGTTAATCCTAGCATGATAAAGAAGATTCAAAGAGAGTGAGATGCCAGCTCCTTTCATTCAGTCATTAGCTTCAAACATTTCTGGTATATGAAAAACATGTTTTTCAATGGCAAAAATCAATGAATATTGTAAATGCACAAACAGTAATATCTCCACATTGCACGGTGCAATTCTGAAATTTTTAGCTTTTTCCTGTTAATCCTAGCATGATAAAGAAGATTCAAAGAGAGTGAGATGCCAGCTCCTTTCATTCAGTCAGTAGCTTCAAACATTTCTGGTATATGAAAAACATGTTTTTCAATGGCAAAAATCAATGAATATTGTAAATGCACAAACAGTAATATCTCCACATTGCAAGGTGCAATTCTGAAATTTTTTGCTTTTTCCTGCTAATCCTAGCATGATAAAGAAGATTCAAAGAGAGTGAGATGCCAGCTCCTTTCATTCAGTCAGAAGCTTCAAACATTTCTGGTATATGAAAAACATGTTTTTCAATGGCAAAAATCAATGAATATTGTAAATGCACAAACAGTAATATCTCCACATTGCACGGTGCAATTCTGAAAATTTTAGCTTTTTCCTGTTAATCCTAGCATGATAAAGAAGATTCAAAGAGAGTGAGATGCCAGCTCCTTTCATTCAGTCAGTAGCTTCAAACATTTCTGGTATATGAAAAACATGTTTTTCAATGGCAAAAATCAATGAATATTGTAAATGCACAAACAGTAATATCTCCACATTGCAAGGTGCAATTCTGAAATTTTTTGCTTTTTCCTGCTAATCCTAGCATGATAAAGAAGATTCAAAGAGAGTGAGATGCCAGCTCCTTTCATTCAGTCAGTAGCTTCAAACATTTCTGGTATATGAAAAACATGTTTTTCAATGGCAAAAATCAATGAATATTGTAAATGCACAAACAGTAATATCTCCACATTGCACGGTGCAATTCTGAAATTTTTAGCTTTTTCCTGTTAATCCTAGCATGATAAAGAAGATTCAAAGAGAGTGAGATGCCAGCTCCTTTCATTCAGTCAGTAGCTTCAAACATTTCTGGTATATGAAAAACATGTTTTTCAATGGCAAAAATCAATGAATATTGTAAATGCACAAACAGTAATATCTCCACATTGCAAGGTGCAATTCTGAAATTTTTTGCTTTTTCCTGCTAATCCTAGCATGATAAAGAAGATTCAAAGAGAGTGAGATGCCAGCTCCTTTCATTCAGTCAGTAGCTTCAAACATTTCTGGTATATGAAAAACATGTTTTTCAATGGCAAAAATCAATGAATATTGTAAATGCACAAACAGTAATATCTCCACATTGCACGGTGCAATTCTGAAATTTTTAGCTTTTTCCTGTTAATCCTAGCATGATAAAGAAGATTCAAAGAGAGTGAGATGCCAGCTCCTTTCATTCAGTCAGTAGCTTCAAACATTTCTGGTATATGAAAAACATGTTTTTCAATGGCAAAAATCAATGAATATTGTAAATGCACAAACAGTAATATCTCCACATTGCAAGGTGCAATTCTGAAATTTTTTGCTTTTTCCTGTTAATCCTAGCATGATAGAGAAGATTCAAAGAGAGTGAGATGCCAGCTCCTTTCATTCAGTCAGTAGCTTCAAACATTTCTGGTATATGAAAAACATGTTTTTCAATGGCAAAAATCAATGAATATTGTAAATGCACAAACAGTAATATCTCCACATTGCAAGGTGCAATTCTGAAATTTTTTGCTTTTTCCTGCTAATCCTAGCATGATAAAGAAGATTCAAAGAGAGTGAGATGCCAGCTCCTTTCATTCAGTCAGTAGCTTCAAACATTTCTGGTATATGAAAAACATGTTTTTCAATGGCAAAAATCAATGAATATTGTAAATGCACAAACAGTAATATCTCCACATTGCACGGTGCAATTCTGAAATTTTTAGCTTTTTCCTGTTAATCCTAGCATGATAAAGAAGATTCAAAGAGAGTGAGATGCCAGCTCCTTTCATTCAGTCATTAGCTTCAAACATTTCTGGTATATGAAAAACATGTTTTTCAATGGCAAAAATCAATGAATATTGTAAATGCACAAACAGTAATATCTCCACATTGCACGGTGCAATTCTGAAATTTTTAGCTTTTTCCTGTTAATCCTAGCATGATAAAGAAGATTCAAAGAGAGTGAGATGCCAGCTCCTTTCATTCAGTCAGTAGCTTCAAACATTTCTGGTATATGAAAAACATGTTTTTCAATGGCAAAAATCAATGAATATTGTAAATGCACAAACAGTAATATCTCCACATTGCAAGGTGCAATTCTGAAATTTTTTGCTTTTTCCTGCTAATCCTAGCATGATAAAGAAGATTCAAAGAGAGTGAGATGCCAGCTCCTTTCATTCAGTCAGTAGCTTCAAACATTTCTGGTATATGAAAAACATGTTTTTCAATGGCAAAAATCAATGAATATTGTAAATGCACAAACAGTAATATCTCCACATTGCACGGTGCAATTCTGAAAATTTTAGCTTTTTCCTGTTAATCCTAGCATGATAAAGAAGATTCAAAGAGAGTGAGATGCCAGCTCCTTTCATTCAGTCAGTAGCTTCAAACATTTCTGGTATATGAAAAACATGTTTTTCAATGGCAAAAATCAATGAATATTGTAAATGCACAAACAGTAATATCTCCACATTGCAAGGTGCAATTCTGAAATTTTTTGCTTTTTCCTGTTAATCCTAGCATGATAAAGAAGATTCAAAGAGAGTGAGATGCCAGCTCCTTTCATTCAGTCAGTAGCTTCAAACATTTCTGGTATATGAAAAACATGTTTTTCAATGGCAAAAATCAATGAATATTGTAAATGCACAAACAGTAATATCTCCACATTGCAAGGTGCAATTCTGAAATTTTTTGCTTTTTCCTGCTAATCCTAGCATGATAAAGAAGATTCAAAGAGAGTGAGATGCCAGCTCCTTTCATTCAGTCAGTAGCTTCAAACATTTCTGGTATATGAAAAACATGTTTTTCAATGGCAAAAATCAATGAATATTGTAAATGCACAAACAGTAATATCTCCACATTGCACGGTGCAATTCTGAAATTTTTAGCTTTTTCCTGTTAATCCTAGCATGATAAAGAAGATTCAAAGAGAGTGAGATGCCAGCTCCTTTCATTCAGTCATTAGCTTCAAACATTTCTGGTATATGAAAAACATGTTTTTCAATGGCAAAAATCAATGAATATTGTAAATGCACAAACAGTAATATCTCCACATTGCACGGTGCAATTCTGAAATTTTTAGCTTTTTCCTGTTAATCCTAGCATGATAAAGAAGATTCAAAGAGAGTGAGATGCCAGCTCCTTTCATTCAGTCAGTAGCTTCAAACATTTCTGGTATATGAAAAACATGTTTTTCAATGGCAAAAATCAATGAATATTGTAAATGCACAAACAGTAATATCTCCACATTGCAAGGTGCAATTCTGAAATTTTTTGCTTTTTCCTGTTAATCCTAGCATGATAAAGAAGATTCAAAGAGAGTGAGATGCCAGCTCCTTTCATTCAGTCAGTAGCTTCAAACATTTCTGGTATATGAAAAACATGTTTTTCAATGGCAAAAATCAATGAATATTGTAAATGCACAAACAGTAATATCTCCACATTGCAAGGTGCAATTCTGAAATTTTTTGCTTTTTCCTGCTAATCCTAGCATGATAAAGAAGATTCAAAGAGAGTGAGATGCCAGCTCCTTTCATTCAGTCAGTAGCTTCAAACATTTCTGGTATATGAAAAACATGTTTTTCAATGGCAAAAATCAATGAATATTGTAAATGCACAAACAGTAATATCTCCACATTGCCCGGTGCAATTCTGAAAATTTTAGCTTTTTCCTGTTAATCCTAGCATGATAAAGAAGATTCAAAGAGAGTGAGATGCCAGCTCCTTTCATTCAGTCAGTAGCTTCAAACATTTCTGGTATATGAAAAACATGTTTTTCAATGGCAAAAATCAATGAATATTGTAAATGCACAAACAGTAATATCTCCACATTGCAAGGTGCAATTCTGAAATTTTTTGCTTTTTCCTGCTAATCCTAGCATGATAAAGAAGATTCAAAGAGAGTGAGATGCCAGCTCCTTTCATTCAGTCAGTAGCTTCAAACATTTCTGGTATATGAAAAACATGTTTTTCAATGGCAAAAATCAATGAATATTGTAAATGCACAAACAGTAATATCTCCACATTGCAAGGTGCAATTCTGAAATTTTTTGCTTTTTCCTGTTAATCCTAGCATGATAGAGAAGATTCAAAGAGAGTGAGATGCCAGCTCCTTTCATTCAGTCAGTAGCTTCAAACATTTCTGGTATATGAAAAACATGTTTTTCAATGGCAAAAATCAATGAATATTGTAAATGCACAAACAGTAATATCTCCACATTGCAAGGTGCAATTCTGAAATTTTTTGCTTTTTCCTGCTAATCCTAGCATGATAAAGAAGATTCAAAGAGAGTGAGATGCCAGCTCCTTTCATTCAGTCAGTAGCTTCAAACATTTCTGGTATATGAAAAACATGTTTTTCAATGGCAAAAATCAATGAATATTGTAAATGCACAAACAGTAATATCTCCACATTGCACGGTGCAATTCTGAAATTTTTAGCTTTTTCCTGTTAATCCTAGCATGATAAAGAAGATTCAAAGAGAGTGAGATGCCAGCTCCTTTCATTCAGTCATTAGCTTCAAACATTTCTGGTATATGAAAAACATGTTTTTCAATGGCAAAAATCAATGAATATTGTAAATGCACAAACAGTAATATCTCCACATTGCACGGTGCAATTCTGAAATTTTTAGCTTTTTCCTGTTAATCCTAGCATGATAAAGAAGATTCAAAGAGAGTGAGATGCCAGCTCCTTTCATTCAGTCAGTAGCTTCAAACATTTCTGGTATATGAAAAACATGTTTTTCAATGGCAAAAATCAATGAATATTGTAAATGCACAAACAGTAATATCTCCACATTGCAAGGTGCAATTCTGAAATTTTTTGCTTTTTCCTGCTAATCCTAGCATGATAAAGAAGATTCAAAGAGAGTGAGATGCCAGCTCCTTTCATTCAGTCAGTAGCTTCAAACATTTCTGGTATATGAAAAACATGTTTTTCAATGGCAAAAATCAATGAATATTGTAAATGCACAAACAGTAATATCTCCACATTGCACGGTGCAATTCTGAAAATTTTAGCTTTTTCCTGTTAATCCTAGCATGATAAAGAAGATTCAAAGAGAGTGAGATGCCAGCTCCTTTCATTCAGTCAGTAGCTTCAAACATTTCTGGTATATGAAAAACATGTTTTTCAATGGCAAAAATCAATGAATATTGTAAATGCACAAACAGTAATATCTCCACATTGCAAGGTGCAATTCTGAAATTTTTTGCTTTTTCCTGTTAATCCTAGCATGATAAAGAAGATTCAAAGAGAGTGAGATGCCAGCTCCTTTCATTCAGTCAGTAGCTTCAAACATTTCTGGTATATGAAAAACATGTTTTTCAATGGCAAAAATCAATGAATATTGTAAATGCACAAACAGTAATATCTCCACATTGCAAGGTGCAATTCTGAAATTTTTTGCTTTTTCCTGCTAATCCTAGCATGATAAAGAAGATTCAAAGAGAATGAGATGCCAGCTCCTTTCATTCAGTCAGTAGCTTCAAACATTTCTGGTATATGAAAAACATGTTTTTCAATGGCAAAAATCAATGAATATTGTAAATGCACAAACAGTAATATCTCCACATTGCACGGTGCAATTCTGAAATTTTTAGCTTTTTCCTGTTAATCCTAGCATGATAAAGAAGATTCAAAGAGAGTGAGATGCCAGCTCCTTTCATTCAGTCAGTAGCTTCAAACATTTCTGGTATATGAAAAACATGTTTTTCAATGGCAAAAATCAATGAATATTGTAAATGCACAAACAGTAATATCTCCACATTGCAAGGTGCAATTCTGAAATTTTTTGCTTTTTCCTGCTAATCCTAGCATGATAAAGAAGATTCAAAGAGAGGGAGATGCCAGCTCCTTTCATTCAGTCAGAAGCTTCAAACATTTCTGGTATATGAAAAACATGTTTTTCAATGGCAAAAATCAATGAATATTGTAAATGCACAAACAGTAATATCTCCACATTGCACGGTGCAATTCTGAAATTTTTAGCTTTTTCCTGTTAATCCTAGCATGATAAAGAAGATTCAAAGAGAGTGAGATGCCAGCTCCTTTCATTCAGTCAGTAGCTTCAAACATTTCTGGTATATGAAAAACATGTTTTTCAATGGCAAAAATCAATGAATATTGTAAATGCACAAACAGTAATATCTCCACATTGCAAGGTGCAATTCTGAAATTTTTTGCTTTTTCCTGCTAATCCTAGCATGATAAAGAAGATTCAAAGAGAGTGAGATGCCAGCTCCTTTCATTCAGTCAGTAGCTTCAAACATTTCTGGTATATGAAAAACATGTTTTTCAATGGCAAAAATCAATGAATATTGTAAATGCACAAACAGTAATATCTCCACATTGCACGGTGCAATTCTGAAATTTTTAGCTTTTTCCTGTTAATCCTAGCATGATAAAGAAGATTCAAAGAGAGTGAGATGCCAGCTCCTTTCATTCAGTCAGTAGCTTCAAACATTTCTGGTATATGAAAAACATGTTTTTCAATGGCAAAAATCAATGAATATTGTAAATGCACAAACAGTAATATCTCCACATTGCAAGGTGCAATTCTGAAATTTTTTGCTTTTTCCTGTTAATCCTAGCATGATAAAGAAGATTCAAAGAGAGTGAGATGCCAGCTCCTTTCATTCAGTCAGTAGCTTCAAACATTTCTGGTATATGAAAAACATGTTTTTCAATGGCAAAAATCAATGAATATTGTAAATGCACAAACAGTAATATCTCCACATTGCAAGGTGCAATTCTGAAATTTTTTGCTTTTTCCTGCTAATCCTAGCATGATAAAGAAGATTCAAAGAGAGTGAGATGCCAGCTCCTTTCATTCAGTCAGTAGCTTCAAACATTTCTGGTATATGAAAAACATGTTTTTCAATGGCAAAAATCAATGAATATTGTAAATGCACAAACAGTAATATCTCCACATTGCAAGGTGCAATTCTGAAATTTTTTGCTTTTTCCTGCTAATCCTAGCATGATAAAGAAGATTCAAAGAGAGTGAGATGCCAGCTCCTTTCATTCAGTCAGTAGCTTCAAACATTTCTGGTATATGAAAAACATGTTTTTCAATGGCAAAAATCAATGAATATTGTAAATGCACAAACAGTAATATCTCCACATTGCACGGTGCAATTCTGAAATTTTTAGCTTTTTCCTGTTAATCCTAGCATGATAAAGAAGATTCAAAGAGAGTGAGATGCCAGCTCCTTTCATTCAGTCAGTAGCTTCAAACATTTCTGGTATATGAAAAACATGTTTTTCAATGGCAAAAATCAATGAATATTGTAAATGCACAAACAGTAATATCTCCACATTGCAAGGTGCAATTCTGAAATTTTTTGCTTTTTCCTGCTAATCCTAGCATGATAAAGAAGATTCAAAGAGAGTGAGATGCCAGCTCCTTTCATTCAGTCAGTAGCTTCAAACATTTCTGGTATATGAAAAACATGTTTTTCAATGGCAAAAATCAATGAATATTGTAAATGCACAAACAGTAATATCTCCACATTGCACGGTGCAATTCTGAAATTTTTAGCTTTTTCCTGTTAATCCTAGCATGATAAAGAAGATTCAAAGAGAGTGAGATGCCAGCTCCTTTCATTCAGTCAGTAGCTTCAAACATTTCTGGTATATGAAAAACATGTTTTTCAATGGCAAAAATCAATGAATATTGTAAATGCACAAACAGTAATATCTCCACATTGCAAGGTGCAATTCTGAAATTTTTTGCTTTTTCCTGTTAATCCTAGCATGATAAAGAAGATTCAAAGAGAGTGAGATGCCAGCTCCTTTCATTCAGTCAGTAGCTTCAAACATTTCTGGTATATGAAAAACATGTTTTTCAATGGCAAAAATCAATGAATATTGTAAATGCACAAACAGTAATATCTCCACATTGCAAGGTGCAATTCTGAAATTTTTTGCTTTTTCCTGCTAATCCTAGCATGATAAAGAAGATTCAAAGAGAGTGAGATGCCAGCTCCTTTCATTCAGTCAGTAGCTTCAAACATTTCTGGTATATGAAAAACATGTTTTTCAATGGCAAAAATCAATGAATATTGTAAATGCACAAACAGTAATATCTCCACATTGCACGGTGCAATTCTGAAATTTTTAGCTTTTTCCTGTTAATCCTAGCATGATAAAGAAGATTCAAAGAGAGTGAGATGCCAGCTCCTTTCATTCAGTCAGTAGCTTCAAACATTTCTGGTATATGAAAAACATGTTTTTCAATGGCAAAAATCAATGAATATTGTAAATGCACAAACAGTAATATCTCCACATTGCAAGGTGCAATTCTGAAATTTTTTGCTTTTTCCTGTTAATCCTAGCATGATAAAGAAGATTCAAAGAGAGTGAGATGCCAGCTCCTTTCATTCAGTCAGTAGCTTCAAACATTTCTGGTATATGAAAAACATGTTTTTCAATGGCAAAAATCAATGAATATTGTAAATGCACAAACAGTAATATCTCCACATTGCAAGGTGCAATTCTGAAATTTTTTGCTTTTTCCTGCTAATCCTAGCATGATAAAGAAGATTCAAAGAGAGTGAGATGCCAGCTCCTTTCATTCAGTCAGTAGCTTCAAACATTTCTGGTATATGAAAAACATGTTTTTCAATGGCAAAAATCAATGAATATTGTAAATGCACAAACAGTAATATCTCCACATTGCAAGGTGCAATTCTGAAATTTTTTGCTTTTTCCTGCTAATCCTAGCATGATAAAGAAGATTCAAAGAGAGTGAGATGCCAGCTCCTTTCATTCAGTCAGTAGCTTCAAACATTTCTGGTATATGAAAAACATGTTTTTCAATGGCAAAAATCAATGAATATTGTAAATGCACAAACAGTAATATCTCCACATTGCACGGTGCAATTCTGAAATTTTTAGCTTTTTCCTGTTAATCCTAGCATGATAAAGAAGATTCAAAGAGAGTGAGATGCCAGCTCCTTTCATTCAGTCAGTAGCTTCAAACATTTCTGGTATATGAAAAACATGTTTTTCAATGGCAAAAATCAATGAATATTGTAAATGCACAAACAGTAATATCTCCACATTGCAAGGTGCAATTCTGAAATTTTTTGCTTTTTCCTGCTAATCCTAGCATGATAAAGAAGATTCAAAGAGAGTGAGATGCCAGCTCCTTTCATTCAGTCAGTAGCTTCAAACATTTCTGGTATATGAAAAACATGTTTTTCAATGGCAAAAATCAATGAATATTGTAAATGCACAAACAGTAATATCTCCACATTGCACGGTGCAATTCTGAAATTTTAGCTTTTTCCTGTTAATCCTAGCATGATAAAGAAGATTCAAAGAGAGTGAGATGCCAGCTCCTTCATTCAGTCAGTAGCTTCAAACATTTCTGGTATATGAAAAACATGTTTTTCAATGGCAAAAATCAATGAATATTGTAAATGCACAAACAGTAATATCTCCACATTGCAAGGTGCAATTCTGAAATTTTTTGCTTTTTCCTGTTAATCCTAGCATGATAAAGAAGATTCAAAGAGAGTGAGATGCCAGCTCCTTTCATTCACAGTCAGTAGCTTCAAACATTTCTGGTATATGAAAAACATGTTTTTCAATGGCAAAAATCAATGAATATTGTAAATGCACAAACAGTAATATCTCCACATTGCACGTTGCAATTCTGAAATTTTTAGCTTTTTCCTGTTAATCCTAGCATGATAAAGAAGATTCAAAGAGAGTGAGATGCCAGCTCCTTTCATTCAGTCAGTAGCTTCAAACATTTCTGGTATATGAAAAACATGTTTTTCAATGGCAAAAATCAATGAATATTGTAAATGCACAAACAGTAATATCTCCACATTGCAAGGTGCAATTCTGAAATTTTTTGCTTTTTCCTGCTAATCCTAGCATGATAAAGAAGATTCAAAGAGAGTGAGATGCCAGCTCCTTTCATTCAGTCAGTAGCTTCAAACATTTCTGGTATATGAAAAACATGTTTTTCAATGGCAAAAATCAATGAATATTGTAAATGCACAAACAGTAATATCTCCACATTGCACGGTGCAATTCTGAAATTTTTAGCTTTTTCCTGTTAATCCTAGCATGATAAAGAAGATTCAAAGAGAGTGAGATGCCAGCTCCTTTCATTCAGTCAGTAGCTTCAAACATTTCTGGTATATGAAAAACATGTTTTTCAATGGCAAAAATCAATGAATATTGTAAATGCACAAACAGTAATATCTCCACATTGCAAGGTGCAATTCTGAAATTTTTTGCTTTTTCCTGTTAATCCTAGCATGATAAAGAAGATTCAAAGAGAGTGAGATGCCAGCTCCTTTCATTCAGTCAGTAGCTTCAAACATTTCTGGTATATGAAAAACATGTTTTTCAATGGCAAAAATCAATGAATATTGTAAATGCACAAACAGTAATATCTCCACATTGCAAGGTGCAATTCTGAAATTTTTTGCTTTTTCCTGCTAATCCTAGCATGATAAAGAAGATTCAAAGAGAGTGAGATGCCAGCTCCTTTCATTCAGTCAGTAGCTTCAAACATTTCTGGTATATGAAAAACATGTTTTTCAATGGCAAAAATCAATGAATATTGTAAATGCACAAACAGTAATATCTCCACATTGCACGGTGCAATTCTGAAATTTTTAGCTTTTTCCTGTTAATCCTAGCATGATAAAGAAGATTCAAAGAGAGTGAGATGCCAGCTCCTTTCATTCAGTCAGTAGCTTCAAACATTTCTGGTATATGAAAAACATGTTTTTCAATGGCAAAAATCAATGAATATTGTAAATGCACAAACAGTAATATCTCCACATTGCAAGGTGCAATTCTGAAATTTTTTGCTTTTTCCTGCTAATCCTAGCATGATAAAGAAGATTCAAAGAGAGTGAGATGCCAGCTCCTTTCATTCAGTCAGTAGCTTCAAACATTTCTGGTATATGAAAAACATGTTTTTCAATGGCAAAAATCAATGAATATTGTAAATGCACAAACAGTAATATCTCCACATTGCACGGTGCAATTCTGAAATTTTTAGCTTTTTCCTGTTAATCCTAGCATGATAAAGAAGATTCAAAGAGAGTGAGATGCCAGCTCCTTTCATTCAGTCAGTAGCTTCAAACATTTCTGGTATATGAAAAACATGTTTTTCAATGGCAAAAATCAATGAATATTGTAAATGCACAAACAGTAATATCTCCACATTGCAAGGTGCAATTCTGAAATTTTTTGCTTTTTCCTGCTAATCCTAGCATGATAAAGAAGATTCAAAGAGAGTGAGATGCCAGCTCCTTTCATTCAGTCAGTAGCTTCAAACATTTCTGGTATATGAAAAACATGTTTTTCAATGGCAAAAATCAATGAATATTGTAAATGCACAAACAGTAATATCTCCACATTGCACGGTGCAATTCTGAAATTTTTAGCTTTTTCCTGTTAATCCTAGCATGATAAAGAAGATTCAAAGAGAGTGAGATGCCAGCTCCTTTCATTCAGTCAGTAGCTTCAAACATTTCTGGTATATGAAAAACATGTTTTTCAATGGCAAAAATCAATGAATATTGTAAATGCACAAACAGTAATATCTCCACATTGCAAGGTGCAATTCTGAAATTTATTGCTTTTTCCTGTTAATCCTAGCATGATAAAGAAGATTCAAAGAGAGTGAGATGCCAGCTCCTTTCATTCAGTCAGTAGCTTCAAACATTTCTGGTATATGAAAAACATGTTTTTCAATGGCAAAAATCAATGAATATTGTAAATGCACAAACAGTAATATCTCCACATTGCAAGGTGCAATTCTGAAATTTTTTGCTTTTTCCTGCTAATCCTAGCATGATAAAGAAGATTCAAAGAGAGTGAGATGCCAGCTCCTTTCATTCAGTCAGTAGCTTCAAACATTTCTGGTATATGAAAAACATGTTTTTCAATGGCAAAAATCAATGAATATTGTAAATGCACAAACAGTAATATCTCCACATTGCAAGGTGCAATTCTGAAATTTTTTGCTTTTTCCTGCTAATCCTAGCATGATAAAGAAGATTCAAAGAGAGTGAGATGCCAGCTCCTTTCAATCAGTCAGTAGCTTCAAACATTTCTGGTATATGAAAAACATGTTTTTCAATGGCAAAAATCAATGAATATTGTAAATGCACAAACAGTAATATCTCCACATTGCAAGGTGCAATTCTGAAAATTTTAGCTTTTTCCTGTTAATCCTAGCATGATAAAGAAGATTCAAAGAGAGTGAGATGCCAGCTCCTTTCATTCAGTCAGTAGCTTCAAACATTTCTGGTATATGAAAAACATGTTTTTCAATGGCAAAAATCAATGAATATTGTAAATGCACAAACAGTAATATCTCCACATTGCAAGGTGCAATTTTGAAATTTTTTGCTTTTTCCTGCTAATCCTAGCATGATAAAGAAGATTCAAAGAGAGTGAGATGCCAGCTCCTTTCATTCAGTCAGTAGCTTCAAACATTTCTGGTATATGAAAAACATGTTTTTCAATGGCAAAAATCAATGAATATTGTAAATGCACAAACAGTAATATCTCCACATTGCACGGTGCAATTCTGAAATTTTTAGCTTTTTCCTGTTAATCCTAGCATGATAAAGAAGATTCAAAGAGAGTGAGATGCCAGCTCCTTTCATTCAGTCATTAGCTTCAAACATTTCTGGTATATGAAAAACATGTTTTTCAATGGCAAAAATCAATGAATATTGTAAATGCACAAACAGTAATATCTCCACATTGCACGGTGCAATTCTGAAATTTTTAGCTTTTTCCTGTTAATCCTAGCATGATAAAGAAGATTCAAAGAGAGTGGAATGCCAGCTCCTTTCATTCAGTCAGTAGCTTCAAACATTTCTGGTATATGAAAAACATGTTTTTCAATGGCAAAAATCAATGAATATTGTAAATGCACAAACAGTAATATCTCCACATTGCAAGGTGCAATTCTGAAATTTATTTCTTTTTCCTGTTAATCCTAGCATGATAAAGAAGATTCAAAGAGAGTGAGATGCCAGCTCCTTTCATTCAGTCAGTAGCTTCAAACATTTCTGGTATATGAAAAACATGTTTTTCAATGGCAAAAATCAATGAATATTGAAAATGCACAAACAGTAATATCTCCACATTGCAAGGTGCAATTCTGAAATTTTTTGCTTTTTCCTGCTAATCCTAGCATGATAAAGAAGATTCAAAGAGAGTGAGATGCCAGCTCCTTTCATTCAGTCAGTAGCTTCAAACATTTCTGGTATATGAAAAACATGTTTTTCAATGGCAAAAATCAATGAATATTGTAAATGCACAAACAGTAATATCTCCACATTGCAAGGTGCAATTCTGAAATTTTTTGCTTTTTCCTGCTAATCCTAGCATGATAAAGAAGATTCAAAGAGAGTGAGATGCCAGCTCCTTTCAATCAGTCAGTAGCTTCAAACATTTCTGGTATATGAAAAACATGTTTTTCAATGGCAAAAATCAATGAATATTGTAAATGCACAAACAGTAATATCTCCACATTGCAAGGTGCAATTCTGAAAATTTTAGCTTTTTCCTGTTAATCCTAGCATGATAAAGAAGATTCAAAGAGAGTGAGATGCCAGCTCCTTTCATTCAGTCAGTAGCTTCAAACATTTCTGGTATATGAAAAACATGTTTTTCAATGGCAAAAATCAATGAATATTGTAAATGCACAAACAGTAATATCTCCACATTGCAAGGTGCAATTTTGAAATTTTTTGCTTTTTCCTGCTAATCCTAGCATGATAAAGAAGATTCAAAGAGAGTGAGATGCCAGCTCCTTTCATTCAGTCAGTAGCTTCAAACATTTCTGGTATATGAAAAACATGTTTTTCAATGGCAAAAATCAATGAATATTGTAAATGCACAAACAGTAATATCTCCACATTGCACGGTGCAATTCTGAAATTTTTAGCTTTTTCCTGTTAATCCTAGCATGATAAAGAAGATTCAAAGAGAGTGAGATGCCAGCTCCTTTCATTCAGTCATTAGCTTCAAACATTTCTGGTATATGAAAAACATGTTTTTCAATGGCAAAAATCAATGAATATTGTAAATGCACAAACAGTAATATCTCCACATTGCACGGTGCAATTCTGAAATTTTTAGCTTTTTCCTGTTAATCCTAGCATGATAAAGAAGATTCAAAGAGAGTGAGATGCCAGCTCCTTTCATTCAGTCAGTAGCTTCAAACATTTCTGGTATATGAAAAACATGTTTTTCAATGGCAAAAATCAATGAATATTGTAAATGCACAAACAGTAATATCTCCACATTGCAAGGTGCAATTCTGAAATTTTTTGCTTTTTCCTGTTAATCCTAGCATGATAAAGAAGATTCAAAGAGAGTGAGATGCCAGCTCCTTTCATTCAGTCAGTAGCTTCAAACATTTCTGGTATATGAAAAACATGTTTTTCAATGGCAAAAATCAATGAATATTGTAAATGCACAAACAGTAATATCTCCACATTGCAAGGTGCAATTCTGAAATTTTTTGCTTTTTCCTGCTAATCCTAGCATGATAAAGAAGATTCAAAGAGAGTGAGATGCCAGCTCCTTTCATTCAGTCAGTAGCTTCAAACATTTCTGGTATATGAAAAACATGTTTTTCAATGGCAAAAATCAATGAATATTGTAAATGCACAAACAGTAATATCTCCACATTGCACGGTGCAATTCTGAAAATTTTAGCTTTTTCCTGTTAATCCTAGCATGATAAAGAAGATTCAAAGAGAGTGAGATGCCAGCTCCTTTCATTCAGTCAGTAGCTTCAAACATTTCTGGTATATGAAAAACATGTTTTTCAATGGCAAAAATCAATGAATATTGTAAATGCACAAACAGTAATATCTCCACATTGCAAGGTGCAATTCTGAAATTTTTTGCTTTTTCCTGCTAATCCTAGCATGATAAAGAAGATTCAAAGAGAGTGAGATGCCAGCTCCTTTCATTCAGTCAGTAGCTTCAAACATTTCTGGTATATGAAAAACATGTTTTTCAATGGCAAAAATCAATGAATATTGTAAATGCACAAACAGTAATATCTCCACATTGCACGGTGCAATTCTGAAATTTTTAGCTTTTTCCTGTTAATCCTAGCATGATAAAGAAGATTCAAAGAGAGTGAGATGCCAGCTCCTTTCATTCAGTCAGTAGCTTCAAACATTTCTGGTATATGAAAAACATGTTTTTCAATGGCAAAAATCAATGAATATTGTAAATGCACAAACAGTAATATCTCCACATTGCAAGGTGCAATTCTGAAATTTTTTGCTTTTTCCTGTTAATCCTAGCATGATAGAGAAGATTCAAAGAGAGTGAGATGCCAGCTCCTTTCATTCAGTCAGTAGCTTCAAACATTTCTGGTATATGAAAAACATGTTTTTCAATGGCAAAAATCAATGAATATTGTAAATGCACAAACAGTAATATCTCCACATTGCAAGGTGCAATTCTGAAATTTTTTGCTTTTTCCTGCTAATCCTAGCATGATAAAGAAGATTCAAAGAGAGTGAGATGCCAGCTCCTTTCATTCAGTCAGTAGCTTCAAACATTTCTGGTATATGAAAAACATGTTTTTCAATGGCAAAAATCAATGAATATTGTAAATGCACAAACAGTAATATCTCCACATTGCACGGTGCAATTCTGAAATTTTTAGCTTTTTCCTGTTAATCCTAGCATGATAAAGAAGATTCAAAGAGAGTGAGATGCCAGCTCCTTTCATTCAGTCATTAGCTTCAAACATTTCTGGTATATGAAAAACATGTTTTTCAATGGCAAAAATCAATGAATATTGTAAATGCACAAACAGTAATATCTCCACATTGCACGGTGCAATTCTGAAATTTTTAGCTTTTTCCTGTTAATCCTAGCATGATAAAGAAGATTCAAAGAGAGTGAGATGCCAGCTCCTTTCATTCAGTCAGTAGCTTCAAACATTTCTGGTATATGAAAAACATGTTTTTCAATGGCAAAAATCAATGAATATTGTAAATGCACAAACAGTAATATCTCCACATTGCAAGGTGCAATTCTGAAATTTTTTGCTTTTCCTGCTAATCCTAGCATGATAAAGAAGATTCAAAGAGAGTGAGATGCCAGCTCCTTTCATTCAGTCAGTAGCTTCAAACATTTCTGGTATATGAAAAACATGTTTTTCAATGGCAAAAATCAATGAATATTGTAAATGCACAAACAGTAATATCTCCACATTGCACGGTGCAATTCTGAAAATTTTAGCTTTTTCCTGTTAATCCTAGCATGATAAAGAAGATTCAAAGAGAGTGAGATGCCAGCTCCTTTCATTCAGTCAGTAGCTTCAAACATTTCTGGTATATGAAAAACATGTTTTTCAATGGCAAAAATCAATGAATATTGTAAATGCACAAACAGTAATATCTCCACATTGCAAGGTGCAATTCTGAAATTTTTTGCTTTTTCCTGCTAATCCTAGCATGATAAAGAAGATTCAAAGAGAGTGAGATGCCAGCTCCTTTCATTCAGTCAGTAGCTTCAAACATTTCTGGTATATGAAAAACATGTTTTTCAATGGCAAAAATCAATGAATATTGTAAATGCACAAACAGTAATATCTCCACATTGCACGGTGCAATTCTGAAATTTTTAGCTTTTTCCTGTTAATCCTAGCATGATAAAGAAGATTCAAAGAGAGTGAGATGCCAGCTCCTTTCATTCAGTCAGTAGCTTCAAACATTTCTGGTATATGAAAAACATGTTTTTCAATGGCAAAAATCAATGAATATTGTAAATGCACAAACAGTAATATCTCCACATTGCAAGGTGCAATTCTGAAATTTTTTGCTTTTTCCTGTTAATCCTAGCATGATAAAGAAGATTCAAAGAGAGTGAGATGCCAGCTCCTTTCATTCAGTCAGTAGCTTCAAACATTTCTGGTATATGAAAAACATGTTTTTCAATGGCAAAAATCAATGAATATTGTAAATACACAAACAGTAATATCTCCACATTGCAAGGTGCAATTCTGAAATTTTTTGCTTTTTCCTGCTAATCCTAGCATGATAAAGAAGATTCAAAGAGAGTGAGATGCCAGCTCCTTTCATTCAGTCAGTAGCTTCAAACATTTCTGGTATATGAAAAACATGTTTTTCAATGGCAAAAATCAATGAATATTGTAAATGCACAAACAGTAATATCTCCACATTGCACGGTGCAATTCTGAAAATTTTAGCTTTTTCCTGTTAATCCTAGCATGATAAAGAAGATTCAAAGAGAGTGAGATGCCAGCTCCTTTCATTCAGTCAGTAGCTTCAAACATTTCTGGTATATGAAAAACATGTTTTTCAATGGCAAAAATCAATGAATATTGTAAATGCACAAACAGTAATATCTCCACATTGCAAGGTGCAATTCTGAAATTTTTTGCTTTTTCCTGCTAATCCTAGCATGATAAAGAAGATTCAAAGAGAGTGAGATGCCAGCTCCTTTCATTCAGTCAGTAGCTTCAAACATTTCTGGTATATGAAAAACATGTTTTTCAATGGCAAAAATCAATGAATATTGTAAATGCACAAACAGTAATATCTCCACATTGCACGGTGCAATTCTGAAATTTTTAGCTTTTTCCTGTTAATCCTAGCATGATAAAGAAGATTCAAAGAGAGTGAGATGCCAGCTCCTTTCATTCAGTCAGTAGCTTCAAACATTTCTGGTATATGAAAAACATGTTTTTCAATGGCAAAAATCAATGAATATTGTAAATGCACAAACAGTAATATCTCCACATTGCAAGGTGCAATTCTGAAATTTTTTGCTTTTTCCTGTTAATCCTAGCATGATAGAGAAGATTCAAAGAGAGTGAGATGCCAGCTCCTTTCATTCAGTCAGTAGCTTCAAACATTTCTGGTATATGAAAAACATGTTTTTCAATGGCAAAAATCAATGAATATTGTAAATGCACAAACAGTAATATCTCCACATTGCAAGGTGCAATTCTGAAATTTTTTGCTTTTTCCTGCTAATCCTAGCATGATAAAGAAGATTCAAAGAGAGTGAGATGCCAGCTCCTTTCATTCAGTCAGTAGCTTCAAACATTTCTGGTATATGAAAAACATGTTTTTCAATGGCAAAAATCAATGAATATTGTAAATGCACAAACAGTAATATCTCCACATTGCACGGTGCAATTCTGAAATTTTTAGCTTTTTCCTGTTAATCCTAGCATGATAAAGAAGATTCAAAGAGAGTGAGATGCCAGCTCCTTTCATTCAGTCATTAGCTTCAAACATTTCTGGTATATGAAAAACATGTTTTTCAATGGCAAAAATCAATGAATATTGTAAATGCACAAACAGTAATATCTCCACATTGCACGGTGCAATTCTGAAATTTTTAGCTTTTTCCTGTTAATCCTAGCATGATAAAGAAGATTCAAAGAGAGTGAGATGCCAGCTCCTTTCATTCAGTCAGTAGCTTCAAACATTTCTGGTATATGAAAAACATGTTTTTCAATGGCAAAAATCAATGAATATTGTAAATGCACAAACAGTAATATCTCCACATTGCAAGGTGCAATTCTGAAATTTTTTGCTTTTTCCTGCTAATCCTAGCATGATAAAGAAGATTCAAAGAGAGTGAGATGCCAGCTCCTTTCATTCAGTCAGTAGCTTCAAACATTTCTGGTATATGAAAAACATGTTTTTCAATGGCAAAAATCAATGAATATTGTAAATGCACAAACAGTAATATCTCCACATTGCACGGTGCAATTCTGAAATTTTTAGCTTTTTCCTGTTAATCCTAGCATGATAAAGAAGATTCAAAGAGAGTGAGATGCCAGCTCCTTTCATTCAGTCAGTAGCTTCAAACATTTCTGGTATATGAAAAACATGTTTTTCAATGGCAAAAATCAATGAATATTGTAAATGCACAAACAGTAATATCTCCACATTGCAAGGTGCAATTCTGAAATTTTTTGCTTTTTCCTGTTAATCCTAGCATGATAGAGAAGATTCAAAGAGAGTGAGATGCCAGCTCCTTTCATTCAGTCAGTAGCTTCAAACATTTCTGGTATATGAAAAACATGTTTTTCAATGGCAAAAATCAATGAATATTGTAAATGCACAAACAGTAATATCTCCACATTGCAAGGTGCAATTCTGAAATTTTTTGCTTTTTCCTGCTAATCCTAGCATGATAAAGAAGATTCAAAGAGAGTGAGATGCCAGCTCCTTTCATTCAGTCAGTAGCTTCAAACATTTCTGGTATATGAAAAACATGTTTTTCAATGGCAAAAATCAATGAATATTGTAAATGCACAAACAGTAATATCTCCACATTGCACGGTGCAATTCTGAAATTTTTAGCTTTTTCCTGTTAATCCTAGCATGATAAAGAAGATTCAAAGAGAGTGAGATGCCAGCTCCTTTCATTCAGTCATTAGCTTCAAACATTTCTGGTATATGAAAAACATGTTTTTCAATGGCAAAAATCAATGAATATTGTAAATGCACAAACAGTAATATCTCCACATTGCACGGTGCAATTCTGAAATTTTTAGCTTTTTCCTGTTAATCCTAGCATGATAAAGAAGATTCAAAGAGAGTGAGATGCCAGCTCCTTTCATTCAGTCAGTAGCTTCAAACATTTCTGGTATATGAAAAACATGTTTTTCAATGGCAAAAATCAATGAATATTGTAAATGCACAAACAGTAATATCTCCACATTGCAAGGTGCAATTCTGAAATTTTTTGCTTTTCCTGCTAATCCTAGCATGATAAAGAAGATTCAAAGAGAGTGAGATGCCAGCTCCTTTCATTCAGTCAGTAGCTTCAAACATTTCTGGTATATGAAAAACATGTTTTTCAATGGCAAAAATCAATGAATATTGTAAATGCACAAACAGTAATATCTCCACATTGCACGGTGCAATTCTGAAAATTTTAGCTTTTTCCTGTTAATCCTAGCATGATAAAGAAGATTCAAAGAGAGTGAGATGCCAGCTCCTTTCATTCAGTCAGTAGCTTCAAACATTTCTGGTATATGAAAAACATGTTTTTCAATGGCAAAAATCAATGAATATTGTAAATGCACAAACAGTAATATCTCCACATTGCAAGGTGCAATTCTGAAATTTTTTGCTTTTTCCTGCTAATCCTAGCATGATAAAGAAGATTCAAAGAGAGTGAGATGCCAGCTCCTTTCATTCAGTCAGTAGCTTCAAACATTTCTGGTATATGAAAAACATGTTTTTCAATGGCAAAAATCAATGAATATTGTAAATGCACAAACAGTAATATCTCCACATTGCACGGTGCAATTCTGAAATTTTTAGCTTTTTCCTGTTAATCCTAGCATGATAAAGAAGATTCAAAGAGAGTGAGATGCCAGCTCCTTTCATTCAGTCAGTAGCTTCAAACATTTCTGGTATATGAAAAACATGTTTTTCAATGGCAAAAATCAATGAATATTGTAAATGCACAAACAGTAATATCTCCACATTGCAAGGTGCAATTCTGAAATTTTTTGCTTTTTCCTGTTAATCCTAGCATGATAAAGAAGATTCAAAGAGAGTGAGATGCCAGCTCCTTTCATTCAGTCAGTAGCTTCAAACATTTCTGGTATATGAAAAACATGTTTTTCAATGGCAAAAATCAATGAATATTGTAAATGCACAAACAGTAATATCTCCACATTGCAAGGTGCAATTCTGAAATTTTTTGCTTTTTCCTGCTAATCCTAGCATGATAAAGAAGATTCAAAGAGAGTGAGATGCCAGCTCCTTTCATTCAGTCAGTAGCTTCAAACATTTCTGGTATATGAAAAACATGTTTTTCAATGGCAAAAATCAATGAATATTGTAAATGCACAAACAGTAATATCTCCACATTGCACGGTGCAATTCTGAAAATTTTAGCTTTTTCCTGTTAATCCTAGCATGATAAAGAAGATTCAAAGAGAGTGAGATGCCAGCTCCTTTCATTCAGTCAGTAGCTTCAAACATTTCTGGTATATGAAAAACATGTTTTTCAATGGCAAAAATCAATGAATATTGTAAATGCACAAACAGTAATATCTCCACATTGCAAGGTGCAATTCTGAAATTTTTTGCTTTTTCCTGCTAATCCTAGCATGATAAAGAAGATTCAAAGAGAGTGAGATGCCAGCTCCTTTCATTCAGTCAGTAGCTTCAAACATTTCTGGTATATGAAAAACATGTTTTTCAATGGCAAAAATCAATGAATATTGTAAATGCACAAACAGTAATATCTCCACATTGCACGGTGCAATTCTGAAATTTTTAGCTTTTTCCTGTTAATCCTAGCATGATAAAGAAGATTCAAAGAGAGTGAGATGCCAGCTCCTTTCATTCAGTCAGTAGCTTCAAACATTTCTGGTATATGAAAAACATGTTTTTCAATGGCAAAAATCAATGAATATTGTAAATGCACAAACAGTAATATCTCCACATTGCAAGGTGCAATTCTGAAATTTTTTGCTTTTTCCTGTTAATCCTAGCATGATAGAGAAGATTCAAAGAGAGTGAGATGCCAGCTCCTTTCATTCAGTCAGTAGCTTCAAACATTTCTGGTATATGAAAAACATGTTTTTCAATGGCAAAAATCAATGAATATTGTAAATGCACAAACAGTAATATCTCCACATTGCAAGGTGCAATTCTGAAATTTTTTGCTTTTTCCTGCTAATCCTAGCATGATAAAGAAGATTCAAAGAGAGTGAGATGCCAGCTCCTTTCATTCAGTCAGTAGCTTCAAACATTTCTGGTATATGAAAAACATGTTTTTCAATGGCAAAAATCAATGAATATTGTAAATGCACAAACAGTAATATCTCCACATTGCACGGTGCAATTCTGAAATTTTTAGCTTTTTCCTGTTAATCCTAGCATGATAAAGAAGATTCAAAGAGAGTGAGATGCCAGCTCCTTTCATTCAGTCATTAGCTTCAAACATTTCTGGTATATGAAAAACATGTTTTTCAATGGCAAAAATCAATGAATATTGTAAATGCACAAACAGTAATATCTCCACATTGCACGGTGCAATTCTGAAATTTTTAGCTTTTTCCTGTTAATCCTAGCATGATAAAGAAGATTCAAAGAGAGTGAGATGCCAGCTCCTTTCATTCAGTCAGTAGCTTCAAACATTTCTGGTATATGAAAAACATGTTTTTCAATGGCAAAAATCAATGAATATTGTAAATGCACAAACAGTAATATCTCCACATTGCAAGGTGCAATTCTGAAATTTTTTGCTTTTTCCTGCTAATCCTAGCATGATAAAGAAGATTCAAAGAGAGTGAGATGCCAGCTCCTTTCATTCAGTCAGTAGCTTCAAACATTTCTGGTATATGAAAAACATGTTTTTCAATGGCAAAAATCAATGAATATTGTAAATGCACAAACAGTAATATCTCCACATTGCACGGTGCAATTCTGAAAATTTTAGCTTTTTCCTGTTAATCCTAGCATGATAAAGAAGATTCAAAGAGAGTGAGATGCCAGCTCCTTTCATTCAGTCAGTAGCTTCAAACATTTCTGGTATATGAAAAACATGTTTTTCAATGGCAAAAATCAATGAATATTGTAAATGCACAAACAGTAATATCTCCACATTGCAAGGTGCAATTCTGAAATTTTTTGCTTTTTCCTGTTAATCCTAGCATGATAAAGAAGATTCAAAGAGAGTGAGATGCCAGCTCCTTTCATTCAGTCAGTAGCTTCAAACATTTCTGGTATATGAAAAACATGTTTTTCAATGGCAAAAATCAATGAATATTGTAAATGCACAAACAGTAATATCTCCACATTGCAAGGTGCAATTCTGAAATTTTTTGCTTTTTCCTGCTAATCCTAGCATGATAAAGAAGATTCAAAGAGAGTGAGATGCCAGCTCCTTTCATTCAGTCAGTAGCTTCAAACATTTCTGGTATATGAAAAACATGTTTTTCAATGGCAAAAATCAATGAATATTGTAAATGCACAAACAGTAATATCTCCACATTGCACGGTGCAATTCTGAAATTTTTAGCTTTTTCCTGTTAATCCTAGCATGATAAAGAAGATTCAAAGAGAGTGAGATGCCAGCTCCTTTCATTCAGTCAGTAGCTTCAAACATTTCTGGTATATGAAAAACATGTTTTTCAATGGCAAAAATCAATGAATATTGTAAATGCACAAACAGTAATATCTCCACATTGCAAGGTGCAATTCTGAAATTTTTTGCTTTTTCCTGCTAATCCTAGCATGATAAAGAAGATTCAAAGAGAGTGAGATGCCAGCTCCTTTCATTCAGTCAGTAGCTTCAAACATTTCTGGTATATGAAAAACATGTTTTTCAATGGCAAAAATCAATGAATATTGTAAATGCACAAACAGTAATATCTCCACATTGCACGGTGCAATTCTGAAATTTTTAGCTTTTTCCTGTTAATCCTAGCATGATAAAGAAGATTCAAAGAGAGTGAGATGCCAGCTCCTTTCATTCAGTCAGTAGCTTCAAACATTTCTGGTATATGAAAAACATGTTTTTCAATGGCAAAAATCAATGAATATTGTAAATGCACAAACAGTAATATCTCCACATTGCAAGGTGCAATTCTGAAATTTTTTGCTTTTTCCTGTTAATCCTAGCATGATAAAGAAGATTCAAAGAGAGTGAGATGCCAGCTCCTTTCATTCAGTCAGTAGCTTCAAACATTTCTGGTATATGAAAAACATGTTTTTCAATGGCAAAAATCAATGAATATTGTAAATGCACAAACAGTAATATCTCCACATTGCAAGGTGCAATTCTGAAATTTTTTGCTTTTTCCTGCTAATCCTAGCATGATAAAGAAGATTCAAAGAGAGTGAGATGCCAGCTCCTTTCATTCAGTCAGTAGCTTCAAACATTTCTGGTATATGAAAAACATGTTTTTCAATGGCAAAAATCAATGAATATTGTAAATGCACAAACAGTAATATCTCCACATTGCACGGTGCAATTCTGAAATTTTTAGCTTTTTCCTGTTAATCCTAGCATGATAAAGAAGATTCAAAGAGAGTGAGATGCCAGCTCCTTTCATTCAGTCATTAGCTTCAAACATTTCTGGTATATGAAAAACATGTTTTTCAATGGCAAAAATCAATGAATATTGTAAATGCACAAACAGTAATATCTCCACATTGCACGGTGCAATTCTGAAATTTTTAGCTTTTTCCTGTTAATCCTAGCATGATAAAGAAGATTCAAAGAGAGTGAGATGCCAGCTCCTTTCATTCAGTCAGTAGCTTCAAACATTTCTGGTATATGAAAAACATGTTTTTCAATGGCAAAAATCAATGAATATTGTAAATGCACAAACAGTAATATCTCCACATTGCAAGGTGCAATTCTGAAATTTTTTGCTTTTTCCTGTTAATCCTAGCATGATAAAGAAGTTTCAAAGAGAGTGAGATGCCAGCTCCTTTCATTCAGTCAGTAGCTTCAAACATTTCTGGTATATGAAAAACATGTTTTTCAATGGCAAAAATCAATGAATATTGTAAATGCACAAAAAGTAATATCTCCACATTGCAAGGTGCAATTCTGAAATTTTTTGCTTTTTCCTGCTAATCCTAGCATGATAAAGAAGATTCAAAGAGAGTGAGATGCCAGCTCCTTTCATTCAGTCAGTAGCTTCAAACATTTCTGGTATATGAAAAACATGTTTTTCAATGGCAAAAATCAATGAATATTGTAAATGCACAAACAGTAATATCTCCACATTGCACGGTGCAATTCTGAAATTTTTAGCTTTTTCCTGTTAATCCTAGCATGATAAAGAAGATTCAAAGAGAGTGAGATGCCAGCTCCTTTCATTCAGTCATTAGCTTCAAACATTTCTGGTATATGAAAAACATGTTTTTCAATGGCAAAAATCAATGAATATTGTAAATGCACAAACAGTAATATCTCCACATTGCACGGTGCAATTCTGAAATTTTTAGCTTTTTCCTGTTAATCCTAGCATGATAAAGAAGATTCAAAGAGAGTGAGATGCCAGCTCCTTTCATTCAGTCAGTAGCTTCAAACATTTCTGGTATATGAAAAACATGTTTTTCAATGGCAAAAATCAATGAATATTGTAAATGCACAAACAGTAATATCT
>NW_027370510.1:0-35513 GCF_046119375.1 Phyllobates terribilis | reverse complement strand
ATATACCAGAAATGTTTGAAGCTACTGACTGAATGAAAGGAGCTGGCATCTCACTCTCTTTGAATCTTCTTTATCATGCTAGGATTAACAGGAAAAAGCAAAAAATTTCAGAATTGCACCTTGCAATGTGGAGATATTACTGTTTGTGCATTTACAATATTCATTGATTTTTGCCATTGAAAAACGTCCAGAAATGTTTGAAGCTACTGACTGAATGAAAGGAGCTGGCATCTCACTCTCTTTGAATCTTCTTTATCATGCTAGGATTAACAGGAAAAAGCTAAAAATTTCAGAATTGCACCGTGCAATGTGGAGATATTACTGTTTGTGCATTTACAATATTCATTGATTTTTGCCATTGAAAAACATGTTTTTCATATACCAGAAATGTTTGAAGCTACTGACTGAATGAAAGGAGCTGGCATCTCACTCTCTTTGAATCTTCTTTATCATGCTAGGATTAGCAGGAAAAAGCAAAAAATTTCAGAATTGCACCTTGCAATGTGGAGATATTACTGTTTGTGCATTTACAATATTCATTGATTTTTGCCATTGAAAAACATGTTTTTCATATACCAGAAATGTTTGAAGCTACTGACTGAATGAAAGGAGCTGGCATCTCACTCTCTTTGAATCTTCTTTATCATGCTAGGATTAACAGGAAAAAGCAAAAAATTTCAGAATTGCACCTTGCAATGTGGAGATATTACTGTTTGTGCATTTACAATATTCATTGATTTTTGCCATTGAAAAACATGTTTTTCATATACCAGAAATGTTTGAAGCTACTGACTGAATGAAAGGAGCTGGCATCTCACTCTCTTTGAATCTTCTTTATCATGCTAGGATTAACAGGAAAAAGCTAAAAATTTCAGAATTGCACCGTGCAATGTGGAGATATTACTGTTTGTGCATTTACAATATTCATTGATTTTTGCCATTGAAAAACATGTTTTTCATATACCAGAAATGTTTGAAGCTACTGACTGAATGAAAGGAGCTGGCATCTCACTCTCTTTGAATCTTCTTTATCATGCTAGGATTAGCAGGAAAAAGCAAAAAATTTCAGAATTGCACCTTGCAATGTGGAGATATTACTGTTTGTGCATTTACAATATTCATTGATTTTTGCCATTGAAAAACATGTTTTTCATATACCAGAAATGTTTGAAGCTACTGACTGAATGAAAGGAGCTGGCATCTCACTCTCTTTGAATCTTCTTTATCATGCTAGGATTAACAGGAAAAAGCTAAAAATTTCAGAATTGCACCTTGCAATGTGGAGATATTACTGTTTGTGCATTTACAATATTCATTGATTTTTGCCATTGAAAAACATGTTTTTCATATACCAGAAATGTTTGAAGCTACTGACTGAATGAAAGGAGCTGGCATCTCACTCTCTTTGAATCTTCTTTATCATGCTAGGATTAGCAGGAAAAAGCAAAAAATTTCAGAATTGCACCTTGCAATGTGGAGATATTACTGTTTGTGCATTTACAATATTCATTGATTTTTGCCATTGAAAAACATGTTTTTCATATACCAGAAATGTTTGAAGCTACTGACTGAATGAAAGGAGCTGGCATCTCACTCTCTTTGAATCTTCTTTATCATGCTAGGATTAACAGGAAAAAGCAAAAAATTTCAGAATTGCACCTTGCAATGTGGAGATATTACTGTTTGTGCATTTACAATATTCATTGATTTTTGCCATTGAAAAACATGTTTTTCATATACCAGAAATGTTTGAAGCTACTGACTGAATGAAAGGAGCTGGCATCTCACTCTCTTTGAATCTTCTTTATCATGCTAGGATTAACAGGAAAAAGCTAAAAATTTCAGAATTGCACCGTGCAATGTGGAGATATTACTGTTTGTGCATTTACAATATTCATTGATTTTTGCCATTGAAAAACATGTTTTTCATATACCAGAAATGTTTGAAGCTACTGACTGAATGAAAGGAGCTGGCATCTCACTCTCTTTGAATCTTCTTTATCATGCTAGGATTAGCAGGAAAAAGCAAAAAATTTCAGAATTGCACCTTGCAATGTGGAGATATTACTGTTTGTGCATTTACAATATTCATTGATTTTTGCCATTGAAAAACATGTTTTTCATATACCAGAAATGTTTGAAGCTACTGACTGAATGAAAGGAGCTGGCATCTCACTCTCTTTGAATCTTCTTTATCATGCTAGGATTAACAGGAAAAAGCTAAAAATTTCAGAATTGCACCTTGCAATGTGGAGATATTACTGTTTGTGCATTTACAATATTCATTGATTTTTGCCATTGAAAAACATGTTTTTCATATACCAGAAATGTTTGAAGCTACTGACTGAATGAAAGGAGCTGGCATCTCACTCTCTTTGAATCTTCTTTATCATGCTAGGATTAGCAGGAAAAAGCAAAAAATTTCAGAATTGCACCTTGCAATGTGGAGATATTACTGTTTGTGCATTTACAATATTCATTGATTTTTGCCATTGAAAAACATGTTTTTCATATACCAGAAATGTTTGAAGCTACTGACTGAATGAAAGGAGCTGGCATCTCACTCTCTTTGAATCTTCTTTATCATGCTAGGATTAACAGGAAAAAGCTAAAAATTTCAGAATTGCACCGTGCAATGTGGAGATATTACTGTTTGTGCATTTACAATATTCATTGATTTTTGCCATTGAAAAACATGTTTTTCATATACCAGAAATGTTTGAAGCTACTGACTGAATGAAAGGAGCTGGCATCTCACTCTCTTTGAATCTTCTTTATCATGCTAGGATTAGCAGGAAAAAGCTAAAAATTTCAGAATTGCACCTTGCAATGTGGAGATATTACTGTTTGTGCATTTACAATATTCATTGATTTTTGCCATTGAAAAACATGTTTTTCATATACCAGAAATGTTTGAAGCTACTGACTGATTGAAAGGAGCTGGCATCTCACTCTCTTTGAGTCTTCTTTATCATGCTAGGATTAGCAGGAAAAAGCAAAAAATTTCAGAATTGCACCTTGCAATGTGGAGATATTACTGTTTGTGCATTTACAATATTCATTGATTTTTGCCATTGAAAAACATGTTTTTCATATACCAGAAATGTTTGAAGCTACTGACTGAATGAAAGGAGCTGGCATCTCACTCTCTTTGAATCTTCTTTATCATGCTAGGATTAACAGGAAAAAGCAAAAAATTTCAGAATTGCACCTTGCAATGTGGAGATATTACTGTTTGTGCATTTACAATATTCATTGATTTTTGCCATTGAAAAACATGTTTTTCATATACCAGAAATGTTTGAAGCTACTGACTGAATGAAAGGAGCTGGCATCTCACTCTCATTGAATCTTCTTTATCATGCTAGGATTAACAGGAAAAAGCAAAAAATTTCAGAATTGCACCTTGCAATGTGGAGATATTACTGTTTGTGCATTTACAATATTCATTGATTTTTGCCATTGAAAAACATGTTTTTCATATACCAGAAATGTTTGAAGCTACTGACTGAATGAAAGGAGCTGGCATCTCACTCTCTTTGAATCTTCTTTATCATGCTAGGATTAGCAGGATAAAGCAAAAAATTTCAGAATTGCACCTTGCAATGTGGAGATATTACTGTTTGTGCATTTACAATATTCATTGATTTTTGCCATTGAAAAACATGTTTTTCATATACCAGAAATGTTTGAAGCTACTGACTGAATGAAAGGAGCTGGCATCTCACTCTCTTTGAATCTTCTTTATCATGCTAGGATTAACAGGAAAAAGCAAAAAATTTCAGAATTGCACCTTGCAATGTGGAGATATTACTGTTTGTGCATTTACAATATTCATTGAATTTTGCCATTGAAAAACGTCCAGAAATATTTGAAGCTACTGACTGAATGAAAGGAGCTGGCATCTCACTCTCTTTGAATCTTCTTTATCATGCTAGGATTAGCAGGAAAAAGCAAAAAATTTCAGAATTGCACCTTGCAATGTGGAGATATTACTGTTTATGCATTTACAATATTCATTGATTTTTGCCATTGAAAAACATGTTTTTCATATACCAGAAATGTTTGAAGCTACTGACTGAATGAAAGGAGCTGGCATCTCACTCTGAATCTTCTTTATCATGCTAGGATTAGCAGGAAAAAGCAAACAATTTCAGAATTGCACCTTGCAATGTGGAGATATTACTGTTTGTGCATTTACAATATTCATTGATTTTTGCCATTGAAAAACATGTTTTTCATATACCAGAAATGTTTGAAGCTACTGACTGAATGAAAGGAGCTGGCATCTCACTCTCTTTGAATCTTCTTTATCATGCTAGGATTAACAGGAAAAAGCTAAAAATTTCAGAATTGCACCGTGCAATGTGGAGATATTACTGTTTGTGCATTTACAATATTCATTGATTTTTGCCATTGAAAAACATGTTTTTCATATACCAGAAATGTTTGAAGCTACTGACTGATTGAAAGGAGCTGGCATCTCACTCTCTTTGAATCTTCTTTATCATGCTAGGATTAGCAGGAAAAAGCAAAAAATTTCAGAATTGCACCTTGCAATGTGGAGATATTACTGTTTGTGCATTTACAATATTCATTGATTTTTGCCATTGAAAAACATGTTTTTCATATACCAGAAATGTTTGAAGCTACTGACTGAATGAAAGGAGCTGGCATCTCACTCTCTTTGAATCTTCTTTATCATGCTAGGAATAACAGGAAAAAGCAAAAAATTTCAGAATTGCACCTTGCAATGTGGAGATATTACTGTTTGTGCATTTACAATATTCATTGATTTTTGCCATTGAAAAACGTCCAGAAATGTTTGAAGCTACTGACTGAATGAAAGGAGCTGGCATCTCACTCTCTTTGAATCTTGTTTATCATGCTAGGATTAACAGGAAAAAGCTAAAAATTTCAGAATTGCACCGTGCAATGTGGAGATATTACTGTTTGTGCATTTACAATATTCATTGATTTTTGCCATTGAAAAACATGTTTTTCATATACCAGAAATGTTTGAAGCTACTGACTGAATGAAAGGAGCTGGCATATCACTCTCTTTGAATCTTCTTTATCATGCTAGGATTAGCAGGAAAAAGCAAAAAATTTCAGAATTGCACCTTGCAATGTGGAGATATTACTGTTTGTGCATTTACAATATTCATTGATTTTTGCCATTGAAAAACATGTTTTTCATATACCAGAAATGTTTGAAGCTACTGACTGAATGAAAGGAGCTGGCATCTCACTCTCTTTGAATCTTCTTTATCATGCTAGGATTAACAGGAAAAAGCAAAAAATTTCAGAATTGCACCTTGCAATGTGGAGATATTACTGTTTGTGCATTTACAATATTCATTGATTTTTGCCATTGAAAAACATGTTTTTCATATACCAGAAATGTTTGAAGCTACTGACTGAATGAAAGGAGCTGGCATCTCACTCTCTTTGAATCTTCTTTATCATGCTAGGATTAACAGGAAAAAGCTAAAAATTTCAGAATTGCACCGTGCAATGTGGAGATATTACTGTTTGTGCATTTACAATATTCATTGATTTTTGCCATTGAAAAACATGTTTTTCATATACCAGAAATGTTTGAAGCTACTGACTGAATGAAAGGAGCTGGCATCTCACTCTCTTTGAATCTTCTTTATCATGCTAGGATTAGCAGGAAAAAGCAAAAAATTTCAGAATTGCACCTTGCAATGTGGAGATATTACTGTTTGTGCATTTACAATATTCATTGATTTTTGCCATTGAAAAACGTCCAGAAATGTTTGAAGCTACTGACTGAATGAAAGGAGCTGGCATCTCACTCTCTTTGAATCTTCTTTATCATGCTAGGATTAGCAGGAAAAAGCAAATAATTTCAGAATTGCACCTTGCAATGTGGAGATATTACTGTTTGTGCATTTACAATATTCATTGATTTTTGCCATTGAAAAACATGTTTTTCATATACCAGAAATGTTTGAAGCTACTGACTGAATGAAAGGAGCTGGCATCTCACTCTGAATCTTCTTTATCATGCTAGGATTAGCAGGAAAAAGCAAACTATTTCAGAATTGCACCTTGCAATGTGGAGATATTACTGTTTGTGCATTTACAATATTCATTGATTTTTGCCATTGAAAAACATGTTTTTCATATACCAGAAATGTTTGAAGCTACTGACTGAATGAAAGGAGCTGGCATCTCACTCTCTTTGAATCTTCTTTATCATGCTAGGATTAACAGGAAAAAGCTAAAAATTTCAGAATTGCACCTTGCAATGTGGAGATATTACTGTTTGTGCATTTACAATATTCATTGATTTTTGCCATTGAAAAACATGTTTTTCATATACCAGAAATGTTTGAAGCTACTGACTGAATGAAAGGAGCTGGCATCTCACTCTCTTTGAATCTTCTTTATCATGCTAGGATTAACAGGAAAAAGCAAAAAATTTCAGAATTGCACCTTGCAATGTGGAGATATTACTGTTTGTGCATTTACAATATTCATTGATTTTTGCCATTGAAAAACGTCCAGAAATGTTTGAAGCTACTGACTGAATGAAAGGAGCTGGCATCTCACTCTCTTTGAATCTTCTTTATCATGCTAGGATTAACAGGAAAAAGCAAAAAATTTCAGAATTGCACCTTGCAATGTGGAGATATTACTGTTTGTGCATTTACAATATTCATTGATTTTTGCCATTGAAAAACATGTTTTTCATATACCAGAAATGTTTGAAGCTACTGACTGAATGAAAGGAGCTGGCATCTCACTCTCTTTGAATCTTCTTTATCATGCTAGGATTAACAGGAAAAAGCTAAAAATTTCAGAATTGCACCGTGCAATGTGGAGATATTACTGTTTGTGCATTTACAATATTCATTGATTTTTGCCATTGAAAAACATGTTTTTCATATACCAGAAATGTTTGAAGCTACTGACTGAATGAAAGGAGCTGGCATCTCACTCTCTTTGAATCTTCTTTATCATGCTAGGATTAGCAGGAAAAAGCAAAAAATTTCAGAATTGCACCTTGCAATGTGGAGATATTACTGTTTGTGCATTTACAATATTCATTGATTTTTGCCATTGAAAAACATGTTTTTCATATACCAGAAATGTTTGAAGCTACTGACTGAATGAAAGGAGCTGGCATCTCACTCTCTTTGAATCTTCTTTATCATGCTAGGATTAACAGGAAAAAGCTAAAAATTTCAGAATTGCACCTTGCAATGTGGAGATATTACTGTTTGTGCATTTACAATATTCATTGATTTTTGCCATTGAAAAACATGTTTTTCATATACCAGAAATGTTTGAAGCTACTGACTGAATGAAAGGAGCTGGCATCTCACTCTCTTTGAATCTTCTTTATCATGCTAGGATTAGCAGGAAAAAGCAAAAAATTTCAGAATTGCACCTTGCAATGTGGAGATATTACTGTTTGTGCATTTACAATATTCATTGATTTTTGCCATTGAAAAACATGTTTTTCATATACCAGAAATGTTTGAAGCTACTGACTGAATGAAAGGAGCTGGCATCTCACTCTCTTTGAATCTTCTTTATCATGCTAGGATTAACAGGAAAAAGCAAAAAATTTCAGAATTGCACCTTGCAATGTGGAGATATTACTGTTTGTGCATTTACAATATTCATTGATTTTTGCCATTGAAAAACATGTTTTTCATATACCAGAAATGTTTGAAGCTACTGACTGAATGAAAGGAGCTGGCATCTCACTCTCTTTGAATCTTCTTTATCATGCTAGGATTAACAGGAAAAAGCTAAAAATTTCAGAATTGCACCGTGCAATGTGGAGATATTACTGTTTGTGCATTTACAATATTCATTGATTTTTGCCATTGAAAAACATGTTTTTCATATACCAGAAATGTTTGAAGCTACTGACTGAATGAAAGGAGCTGGCATCTCACTCTCTTTGAATCTTCTTTATCATGCTAGGATTAGCAGGAAAAAGCAAAAAATTTCAGAATTGCACCTTGCAATGTGGAGATATTACTGTTTATGCATTTACAATATTCATTGATTTTTGCCATTGAAAAACATGTTTTTCATATACCAGAAATGTTTGAAGCTACTGACTGAATGAAAGGAGCTGGCATCTCACTCTGAATCTTCTTTATCATGCTAGGATTAGCAGGAAAAAGCAAACAATTTCAGAATTGCACCTTGCAATGTGGAGATATTACTGTTTGTGCATTTACAATATTCATTGATTTTTGCCATTGAAAAACATGTTTTTCATATACCAGAAATGTTTGAAGCTACTGACTGAATGAAAGGAGCTGGCATCTCACTCTCTTTGAATCTTCTTTATCATGCTAGGATTAGCAGGAAAAAGCAAAAAATTTCAGAATTGCACCTTGCAATGTGGAGATATTACTGTTTGTGCATTTACAATATTCATTGATTTTTGCCATTGAAAAACATGTTTTTCATATACCAGAAATGTTTGAAGCTACTGACTGAATGAAAGGAGCTGGCATCTCACTCTCTTTGAATCTTCTTTATCATGCTAGGATTAACAGGAAAAAGCAAAAAATTTCAGAATTGCACCTTGCAATGTGGAGATATTACTGTTTGTGCATTTACAATATTCATTGATTTTTGCCATTGAAAAACATGTTTTTCATATACCAGAAATGTTTGAAGCTACTGACTGAATGAAAGGAGCTGGCATCTCACTCTCTTTGAATCTTCTTTATCATGCTAGGATTAACAGGAAAAAGCTAAAAATTTCAGAATTGCACCGTGCAATGTGGAGATATTACTGTTTGTGCATTTACAATATTCATTGATTTTTGCCATTGAAAAACATGTTTTTCATATACCAGAAATGTTTGAAGCTACTGACTGAATGAAAGGAGCTGGCATCTCACTCTCTTTGAATCTTCTTTATCATGCTAGGATTAGCAGGAAAAAGCAAAAAATTTCAGAATTGCACCTTGCAATGTGGAGATATTACTGTTTGTGCATTTACAATATTCATTGATTTTTGCCATTGAAAAACGTCCAGAAATGTTTGAAGCTACTGACTGAATGAAAGGAGCTGGCATCTCACTCTCTTTGAATCTTCTTTATCATGCTAGGATTAGCAGGAAAAAGCAAATAATTTCAGAATTGCACCTTGCAATGTGGAGATATTACTGTTTGTGCATTTACAATATTCATTGATTTTTGCCATTGAAAAACATGTTTTTCATATACCAGAAATGTTTGAAGCTACTGACTGAATGAAAGGAGCTGGCATCTCACTCTGAATCTTCTTTATCATGCTAGGATTAGCAGGAAAAAGCAAACTATTTCAGAATTGCACCTTGCAATGTGGAGATATTACTGTTTGTGCATTTACAATATTCATTGATTTTTGCCATTGAAAAACATGTTTTTCATATACCAGAAATGTTTGAAGCTACTGACTGAATGAAAGGAGCTGGCATCTCACTCTCTTTGAATCTTCTTTATCATGCTAGGATTAACAGGAAAAAGCTAAAAATTTCAGAATTGCACCTTGCAATGTGGAGATATTACTGTTTGTGCATTTACAATATTCATTGATTTTTGCCATTGAAAAACATGTTTTTCATATACCAGAAATGTTTGAAGCTACTGACTGAATGAAAGGAGCTGGCATCTCACTCTCTTTGAATCTTCTTTATCATGCTAGGATTAACAGGAAAAAGCAAAAAATTTCAGAATTGCACCTTGCAATGTGGAGATATTACTGTTTGTGCATTTACAATATTCATTGATTTTTGCCATTGAAAAACGTCCAGAAATGTTTGAAGCTACTGACTGAATGAAAGGAGCTGGCATCTCACTCTCTTTGAATCTTCTTTATCATGCTAGGATTAACAGGAAAAAGCAAAAAATTTCAGAATTGCACCTTGCAATGTGGAGATATTACTGTTTGTGCATTTACAATATTCATTGATTTTTGCCATTGAAAAACATGTTTTTCATATACCAGAAATGTTTGAAGCTACTGACTGAATGAAAGGAGCTGGCATCTCACTCTCTTTGAATCTTCTTTATCATGCTAGGATTAACAGGAAAAAGCTAAAAATTTCAGAATTGCACCGTGCAATGTGGAGATATTACTGTTTGTGCATTTACAATATTCATTGATTTTTGCCATTGAAAAACATGTTTTTCATATACCAGAAATGTTTGAAGCTACTGACTGAATGAAAGGAGCTGGCATCTCACTCTCTTTGAATCTTCTTTATCATGCTAGGATTAGCAGGAAAAAGCAAAAAATTTCAGAATTGCACCTTGCAATGTGGAGATATTACTGTTTGTGCATTTACAATATTCATTGATTTTTGCCATTGAAAAACATGTTTTTCATATACCAGAAATGTTTGAAGCTACTGACTGAATGAAAGGAGCTGGCATCTCACTCTCTTTGAATCTTCTTTATCATGCTAGGATTAACAGGAAAAAGCTAAAAATTTCAGAATTGCACCTTGCAATGTGGAGATATTACTGTTTGTGCATTTACAATATTCATTGATTTTTGCCATTGAAAAACATGTTTTTCATATACCAGAAATGTTTGAAGCTACTGACTGAATGAAAGGAGCTGGCATCTCACTCTCTTTGAATCTTCTTTATCATGCTAGGATTAGCAGGAAAAAGCAAAAAATTTCAGAATTGCACCTTGCAATGTGGAGATATTACTGTTTGTGCATTTACAATATTCATTGATTTTTGCCATTGAAAAACATGTTTTTCATATACCAGAAATGTTTGAAGCTACTGACTGAATGAAAGGAGCTGGCATCTCACTCTCTTTGAATCTTCTTTATCATGCTAGGATTAACAGGAAAAAGCAAAAAATTTCAGAATTGCACCTTGCAATGTGGAGATATTACTGTTTGTGCATTTACAATATTCATTGATTTTTGCCATTGAAAAACATGTTTTTCATATACCAGAAATGTTTGAAGCTACTGACTGAATGAAAGGAGCTGGCATCTCACTCTCTTTGAATCTTCTTTATCATGCTAGGATTAACAGGAAAAAGCTAAAAATTTCAGAATTGCACCGTGCAATGTGGAGATATTACTGTTTGTGCATTTACAATATTCATTGATTTTTGCCATTGAAAAACATGTTTTTCATATACCAGAAATGTTTGAAGCTACTGACTGAATGAAAGGAGCTGGCATCTCACTCTCTTTGAATCTTCTTTATCATGCTAGGATTAGCAGGAAAAAGCAAAAAATTTCAGAATTGCACCTTGCAATGTGGAGATATTACTGTTTATGCATTTACAATATTCATTGATTTTTGCCATTGAAAAACATGTTTTTCATATACCAGAAATGTTTGAAGCTACTGACTGAATGAAAGGAGCTGGCATCTCACTCTGAATCTTCTTTATCATGCTAGGATTAGCAGGAAAAAGCAAACAATTTCAGAATTGCACCTTGCAATGTGGAGATATTACTGTTTGTGCATTTACAATATTCATTGATTTTTGCCATTGAAAAACATGTTTTTCATATACCAGAAATGTTTGAAGCTACTGACTGAATGAAAGGAGCTGGCATCTCACTCTCTTTGAATCTTCTTTATCATGCTAGGATTAGCAGGAAAAAGCAAAAAATTTCAGAATTGCACCTTGCAATGTGGAGATATTACTGTTTGTGCATTTACAATATTCATTGATTTTTGCCATTGAAAAACATGTTTTTCATATACCAGAAATGTTTGAAGCTACTGACTGAATGAAAGGAGCTGGCATCTCACTCTCTTTGAATCTTCTTTATCATGCTAGGATTAACAGGAAAAAGCAAAAAATTTCAGAATTGCACCTTGCAATGTGGAGATATTACTGTTTGTGCATTTACAATATTCATTGATTTTTGCCATTGAAAAACATGTTTTTCATATACCAGAAATGTTTGAAGCTACTGACTGAATGAAAGGAGCTGGCATCTCACTCTCTTTGAATCTTCTTTATCATGCTAGGATTAACAGGAAAAAGCTAAAAATTTCAGAATTGCACCGTGCAATGTGGAGATATTACTGTTTGTGCATTTACAATATTCATTGATTTTTGCCATTGAAAAACATGTTTTTCATATACCAGAAATGTTTGAAGCTACTGACTGAATGAAAGGAGCTGGCATCTCACTCTCTTTGAATCTTCTTTATCATGCTAGGATTAGCAGGAAAAAGCAAAAAATTTCAGAATTGCACCTTGCAATGTGGAGATATTACTGTTTGTGCATTTACAATATTCATTGATTTTTGCCATTGAAAAACATGTTTTTCATATACCAGAAATGTTTGAAGCTACTGACTGAATGAAAGGAGCTGGCATCTCACTCTCTTTGAATCTTCTTTATCATGCTAGGATTAACAGGAAAAAGCTAAAAATTTCAGAATTGCACCTTGCAATGTGGAGATATTACTGTTTGTGCATTTACAATATTCATTGATTTTTGCCATTGAAAAACATGTTTTTCATATACCAGAAATGTTTGAAGCTACTGACTGAATGAAAGGAGCTGGCATCTCACTCTCTTTGAATCTTCTTTATCATGCTAGGATTAGCAGGAAAAAGCAAAAAATTTCAGAATTGCACCTTGCAATGTGGAGATATTACTGTTTGTGCATTTACAATATTCATTGATTTTTGCCATTGAAAAACATGTTTTTCATATACCAGAAATGTTTGAAGCTACTGACTGAATGAAAGGAGCTGGCATCTCACTCTCTTTGAATCTTCTTTATCATGCTAGGATTAACAGGAAAAAGCTAAAAATTTCAGAATTGCACCGTGCAATGTGGAGATATTACTGTTTGTGCATTTACAATATTCATTGATTTTTGCCATTGAAAAACATGTTTTTCATATACCAGAAATGTTTGAAGCTACTGACTGAATGAAAGGAGCTGGCATCTCACTCTCTTTGAATCTTCTTTATCATGCTAGGATTAGCAGGAAAAAGCTAAAAATTTCAGAATTGCACCTTGCAATGTGGAGATATTACTGTTTGTGCATTTACAATATTCATTGATTTTTGCCATTGAAAAACATGTTTTTCATATACCAGAAATGTTTGAAGCTACTGACTGATTGAAAGGAGCTGGCATCTCACTCTCTTTGAATCTTCTTTATCATGCTAGGATTAGCAGGAAAAAGCAAAAAATTTCAGAATTGCACCTTGCAATGTGGAGATATTACTGTTTGTGCATTTACAATATTCATTGATTTTTGCCATTGAAAAACATGTTTTTCATATACCAGAAATGTTTGAAGCTACTGACTGAATGAAAGGAGCTGGCATCTCACTCTCTTTGAATCTTCTTTATCATGCTAGGATTAACAGGAAAAAGCAAAAAATTTCAGAATTGCACCTTGCAATGTGGAGATATTACTGTTTGTGCATTTACAATATTCATTGATTTTTGCCATTGAAAAACATGTTTTTCATATACCAGAAATGTTTGAAGCTACTGACTGAATGAAAGGAGCTGGCATCTCACTCTCATTGAATCTTCTTTATCATGCTAGGATTAACAGGAAAAAGCAAAAAATTTCAGAATTGCACCTTGCAATGTGGAGATATTACTGTTTGTGCATTTACAATATTCATTGATTTTTGCCATTGAAAAACATGTTTTTCATATACCAGAAATGTTTGAAGCTACTGACTGAATGAAAGGAGCTGGCATCTCACTCTCTTTGAATCTTCTTTATCATGCTAGGATTAGCAGGATAAAGCAAAAAATTTCAGAATTGCACCTTGCAATGTGGAGATATTACTGTTTGTGCATTTACAATATTCATTGATTTTTGCCATTGAAAAACATGTTTTTCATATACCAGAAATGTTTGAAGCTACTGACTGAATGAAAGGAGCTGGCATCTCACTCTCTTTGAATCTTCTTTATCATGCTAGGATTAGCAGGAAAAAGCAAAAAATTTCAGAATTGCACCTTGCAATGTGGAGATATTACTGTTTATGCATTTACAATATTCATTGATTTTTGCCATTGAAAAACATGTTTTTCATGTACCAGAAATGTTTGAAGCTACTGACTGAATGAAAGGAGCTGGCATCTCACTCTGAATCTTCTTTATCATGCTAGGATTAGCAGGAAAAAGCAAACAATTTCAGAATTGCACCTTGCAATGTGGAGATATTACTGTTTGTGCATTTACAATATTCATTGATTTTTGCCATTGAAAAACATGTTTTTCATATACCAGAAATGTTTGAAGCTACTGACTGAATGAAAGGAGCTGGCATCTCACTCTCTTTGAATCTTCTTTATCATGCTAGGATTAACAGGAAAAAGCTAAAAATTTCAGAATTGCACCGTGCAATGTGGAGATATTACTGTTTGTGCATTTACAATATTCATTGATTTTTGCCATTGAAAAACATGTTTTTCATATACCAGAAATGTTTGAAGCTACTGACTGATTGAAAGGAGCTGGCATCTCACTCTCTTTGAATCTTCTTTATCATGCTAGGATTAGCAGGAAAAAGCAAAAAATTTCAGAATTGCACCTTGCAATGTGGAGATATTACTGTTTGTGCATTTACAATATTCATTGATTTTTGCCATTGAAAAACATGTTTTTCATATACCAGAAATGTTTGAAGCTACTGACTGAATGAAAGGAGCTGGCATCTCACTCTCTTTGAATCTTCTTTATCATGCTAGGAATAACAGGAAAAAGCAAAAAATTTCAGAATTGCACCTTGCAATGTGGAGATATTACTGTTTGTGCATTTACAATATTCATTGATTTTTGCCATTGAAAAACGTCCAGAAATGTTTGAAGCTACTGACTGAATGAAAGGAGCTGGCATCTCACTCTCTTTGAATCTTGTTTATCATGCTAGGATTAACAGGAAAAAGCTAAAAATTTCAGAATTGCACCGTGCAATGTGGAGATATTACTGTTTGTGCATTTACAATATTCATTGATTTTTGCCATTGAAAAACATGTTTTTCATATACCAGAAATGTTTGAAGCTACTGACTGAATGAAAGGAGCTGGCATATCACTCTCTTTGAATCTTCTTTATCATGCTAGGATTAGCAGGAAAAAGCAAAAAATTTCAGAATTGCACCTTGCAATGTGGAGATATTACTGTTTGTGCATTTACAATATTCATTGATTTTTGCCATTGAAAAACATGTTTTTCATATACCAGAAATGTTTGAAGCTACTGACTGAATGAAAGGAGCTGGCATCTCACTCTCTTTGAATCTTCTTTATCATGCTAGGATTAACAGGAAAAAGCAAAAAATTTCAGAATTGCACCTTGCAATGTGGAGATATTACTGTTTGTGCATTTACAATATTCATTGATTTTTGCCATTGAAAAACATGTTTTTCATATACCAGAAATGTTTGAAGCTACTGACTGAATGAAAGGAGCTGGCATCTCACTCTCTTTGAATCTTCTTTATCATGCTAGGATTAACAGGAAAAAGCTAAAAATTTCAGAATTGCACCGTGCAATGTGGAGATATTACTGTTTGTGCATTTACAATATTCATTGATTTTTGCCATTGAAAAACATGTTTTTCATATACCAGAAATGTTTGAAGCTACTGACTGAATGAAAGGAGCTGGCATCTCACTCTCTTTGAATCTTCTTTATCATGCTAGGATTAGCAGGAAAAAGCAAAAAATTTCAGAATTGCACCTTGCAATGTGGAGATATTACTGTTTGTGCATTTACAATATTCATTGATTTTTGCCATTGAAAAACGTCCAGAAATGTTTGAAGCTACTGACTGAATGAAAGGAGCTGGCATCTCACTCTCTTTGAATCTTCTTTATCATGCTAGGATTAGCAGGAAAAAGCAAATAATTTCAGAATTGCACCTTGCAATGTGGAGATATTACTGTTTGTGCATTTACAATATTCATTGATTTTTGCCATTGAAAAACATGTTTTTCATATACCAGAAATGTTTGAAGCTACTGACTGAATGAAAGGAGCTGGCATCTCACTCTGAATCTTCTTTATCATGCTAGGATTAGCAGGAAAAAGCAAACTATTTCAGAATTGCACCTTGCAATGTGGAGATATTACTGTTTGTGCATTTACAATATTCATTGATTTTTGCCATTGAAAAACATGTTTTTCATATACCAGAAATGTTTGAAGCTACTGACTGAATGAAAGGAGCTGGCATCTCACTCTCTTTGAATCTTCTTTATCATGCTAGGATTAACAGGAAAAAGCTAAAAATTTCAGAATTGCACCTTGCAATGTGGAGATATTACTGTTTGTGCATTTACAATATTCATTGATTTTTGCCATTGAAAAACATGTTTTTCATATACCAGAAATGTTTGAAGCTACTGACTGAATGAAAGGAGCTGGCATCTCACTCTCTTTGAATCTTCTTTATCATGCTAGGATTAACAGGAAAAAGCAAAAAATTTCAGAATTGCACCTTGCAATGTGGAGATATTACTGTTTGTGCATTTACAATATTCATTGATTTTTGCCATTGAAAAACGTCCAGAAATGTTTGAAGCTACTGACTGAATGAAAGGAGCTGGCATCTCACTCTCTTTGAATCTTCTTTATCATGCTAGGATTAACAGGAAAAAGCAAAAAATTTCAGAATTGCACCTTGCAATGTGGAGATATTACTGTTTGTGCATTTACAATATTCATTGATTTTTGCCATTGAAAAACATGTTTTTCATATACCAGAAATGTTTGAAGCTACTGACTGAATGAAAGGAGCTGGCATCTCACTCTCTTTGAATCTTCTTTATCATGCTAGGATTAACAGGAAAAAGCTAAAAATTTCAGAATTGCACCGTGCAATGTGGAGATATTACTGTTTGTGCATTTACAATATTCATTGATTTTTGCCATTGAAAAACATGTTTTTCATATACCAGAAATGTTTGAAGCTACTGACTGAATGAAAGGAGCTGGCATCTCACTCTCTTTGAATCTTCTTTATCATGCTAGGATTAGCAGGAAAAAGCAAAAAATTTCAGAATTGCACCTTGCAATGTGGAGATATTACTGTTTGTGCATTTACAATATTCATTGATTTTTGCCATTGAAAAACATGTTTTTCATATACCAGAAATGTTTGAAGCTACTGACTGAATGAAAGGAGCTGGCATCTCACTCTCTTTGAATCTTCTTTATCATGCTAGGATTAACAGGAAAAAGCTAAAAATTTCAGAATTGCACCTTGCAATGTGGAGATATTACTGTTTGTGCATTTACAATATTCATTGATTTTTGCCATTGAAAAACATGTTTTTCATATACCAGAAATGTTTGAAGCTACTGACTGAATGAAAGGAGCTGGCATCTCACTCTCTTTGAATCTTCTTTATCATGCTAGGATTAGCAGGAAAAAGCAAAAAATTTCAGAATTGCACCTTGCAATGTGGAGATATTACTGTTTGTGCATTTACAATATTCATTGATTTTTGCCATTGAAAAACATGTTTTTCATATACCAGAAATGTTTGAAGCTACTGACTGAATGAAAGGAGCTGGCATCTCACTCTCTTTGAATCTTCTTTATCATGCTAGGATTAACAGGAAAAAGCAAAAAATTTCAGAATTGCACCTTGCAATGTGGAGATATTACTGTTTGTGCATTTACAATATTCATTGATTTTTGCCATTGAAAAACATGTTTTTCATATACCAGAAATGTTTGAAGCTACTGACTGAATGAAAGGAGCTGGCATCTCACTCTCTTTGAATCTTCTTTATCATGCTAGGATTAACAGGAAAAAGCTAAAAATTTCAGAATTGCACCGTGCAATGTGGAGATATTACTGTTTGTGCATTTACAATATTCATTGATTTTTGCCATTGAAAAACATGTTTTTCATATACCAGAAATGTTTGAAGCTACTGACTGAATGAAAGGAGCTGGCATCTCACTCTCTTTGAATCTTCTTTATCATGCTAGGATTAGCAGGAAAAAGCAAAAAATTTCAGAATTGCACCTTGCAATGTGGAGATATTACTGTTTATGCATTTACAATATTCATTGATTTTTGCCATTGAAAAACATGTTTTTCATATACCAGAAATGTTTGAAGCTACTGACTGAATGAAAGGAGCTGGCATCTCACTCTGAATCTTCTTTATCATGCTAGGATTAGCAGGAAAAAGCAAACAATTTCAGAATTGCACCTTGCAATGTGGAGATATTACTGTTTGTGCATTTACAATATTCATTGATTTTTGCCATTGAAAAACATGTTTTTCATATACCAGAAATGTTTGAAGCTACTGACTGAATGAAAGGAGCTGGCATCTCACTCTCTTTGAATCTTCTTTATCATGCTAGGATTAACAGGAAAAAGCTAAAAATTTCAGAATTGCACCGTGCAATGTGGAGATATTACTGTTTGTGCATTTACAATATTCATTGATTTTTGCCATTGAAAAACATGTTTTTCATATACCAGAAATGTTTGAAGCTACTGACTGATTGAAAGGAGCTGGCATCTCACTCTCTTTGAATCTTCTTTATCATGCTAGGATTAGCAGGAAAAAGCAAAAAATTTCAGAATTGCACCTTGCAATGTGGAGATATTACTGTTTGTGCATTTACAATATTCATTGATTTTTGCCATTGAAAAACATGTTTTTCATATACCAGAAATGTTTGAAGCTACTGACTGAATGAAAGGAGCTGGCATCTCACTCTCTTTGAATCTTCTTTATCATGCTAGGAATAACAGGAAAAAGCAAAAAATTTCAGAATTGCACCTTGCAATGTGGAGATATTACTGTTTGTGCATTTACAATATTCATTGATTTTTGCCATTGAAAAACATCCAGAAATGTTTGAAGCTACTGACTGAATGAAAGGAGCTGGCATCTCACTCTCTTTGAATCTTGTTTATCATGCTAGGATTAACAGGAAAAAGCTAAAAATTTCAGAATTGCACCGTGCAATGTGGAGATATTACTGTTTGTGCATTTACAATATTCATTGATTTTTGCCATTGAAAAACATGTTTTTCATATACCAGAAATGTTTGAAGCTACTGACTGAATGAAAGGAGCTGGCATATCACTCTCTTTGAATCTTCTTTATCATGCTAGGATTAGCAGGAAAAAGCAAAAAATTTCAGAATTGCACCTTGCAATGTGGAGATATTACTGTTTGTGCATTTACAATATTCATTGATTTTTGCCATTGAAAAACATGTTTTTCATATACCAGAAATGTTTGAAGCTACTGACTGAATGAAAGGAGCTGGCATCTCACTCTCTTTGAATCTTCTTTATCATGCTAGGATTAACAGGAAAAAGCAAAAAATTTCAGAATTGCACCTTGCAATGTGGAGATATTACTGTTTGTGCATTTACAATATTCATTGATTTTTGCCATTGAAAAACATGTTTTTCATATACCAGAAATGTTTGAAGCTACTGACTGAATGAAAGGAGCTGGCATCTCACTCTCTTTGAATCTTCTTTATCATGCTAGGATTAACAGGAAAAAGCTAAAAATTTCAGAATTGCACCGTGCAATGTGGAGATATTACTGTTTGTGCATTTACAATATTCATTGATTTTTGCCATTGAAAAACATGTTTTTCATATACCAGAAATGTTTGAAGCTACTGACTGAATGAAAGGAGCTGGCATCTCACTCTCTTTGAATCTTCTTTATCATGCTAGGATTAGCAGGAAAAAGCAAAAAATTTCAGAATTGCACCTTGCAATGTGGAGATATTACTGTTTGTGCATTTACAATATTCATTGATTTTTGCCATTGAAAAACGTCCAGAAATGTTTGAAGCTACTGACTGAATGAAAGGAGCTGGCATCTCACTCTCTTTGAATCTTCTTTATCATGCTAGGATTAGCAGGAAAAAGCAAATAATTTCAGAATTGCACCTTGCAATGTGGAGATATTACTGTTTGTGCATTTACAATATTCATTGATTTTTGCCATTGAAAAACATGTTTTTCATATACCAGAAATGTTTGAAGCTACTGACTGAATGAAAGGAGCTGGCATCTCACTCTGAATCTTCTTTATCATGCTAGGATTAGCAGGAAAAAGCAAACTATTTCAGAATTGCACCTTGCAATGTGGAGATATTACTGTTTGTGCATTTACAATATTCATTGATTTTTGCCATTGAAAAACATGTTTTTCATATACCAGAAATGTTTGAAGCTACTGACTGAATGAAAGGAGCTGGCATCTCACTCTCTTTGAATCTTCTTTATCATGCTAGGATTAACAGGAAAAAGCTAAAAATTTCAGAATTGCACCTTGCAATGTGGAGATATTACTGTTTGTGCATTTACAATATTCATTGATTTTTGCCATTGAAAAACATGTTTTTCATATACCAGAAATGTTTGAAGCTACTGACTGAATGAAAGGAGCTGGCATCTCACTCTCTTTGAATCTTCTTTATCATGCTAGGATTAACAGGAAAAAGCAAAAAATTTCAGAATTGCACCTTGCAATGTGGAGATATTACTGTTTGTGCATTTACAATATTCATTGATTTTTGCCATTGAAAAACATGTTTTTCATATACCAGAAATGTTTGAAGCTACTGACTGAATGAAAGGAGCTGGCATCTCACTCTCTTTGAATCTTCTTTATCATGCTAGGATTAACAGGAAAAAGCTAAAAATTTCAGAATTGCACCGTGCAATGTGGAGATATTACTGTTTGTGCATTTACAATATTCATTGATTTTTGCCATTGAAAAACATGTTTTTCATATACCAGAAATGTTTGAAGCTACTGACTGAATGAAAGGAGCTGGCATCTCACTCTCTTTGAATCTTCTTTATCATGCTAGGATTAGCAGGAAAAAGCAAAAAATTTCAGAATTGCACCTTGCAATGTGGAGATATTACTGTTTGTGCATTTACAATATTCATTGATTTTTGCCATTGAAAAACATGTTTTTCATATACCAGAAATGTTTGAAGCTACTGACTGAATGAAAGGAGCTGGCATCTCACTCTCTTTGAATCTTCTTTATCATGCTAGGATTAACAGGAAAAAGCAAAAAATTTCAGAATTGCACCTTGCAATGTGGAGATATTACTGTTTGTGCATTTACAATATTCATTGATTTTTGCCATTGAAAAACATGTTTTTCATATACCAGAAATGTTTGAAGCTACTGACTGAATGAAAGGAGCTGGCATCTCACTCTCTTTGAATCTTCTTTATCATGCTAGGATTAACAGGAAAAAGCTAAAAATTTCAGAATTGCACCGTGCAATGTGGAGATATTACTGTTTGTGCATTTACAATATTCATTGATTTTTGCCATTGAAAAACATGTTTTTCATATACCAGAAATGTTTGAAGCTACTGACTGAATGAAAGGAGCTGGCATCTCACTCTCTTTGAATCTTCTTTATCATGCTAGGATTAGCAGGAAAAAGCAAAAAATTTCAGAATTGCACCTTGCAATGTGGAGATATTACTGTTTGTGCATTTACAATATTCATTGATTTTTGCCATTGAAAAACATGTTTTTCATATACCAGAAATGTTTGAAGCTACTGACTGAATGAAAGGAGCTGGCATCTCACTCTCTTTGAATCTTCTTTATCATGCTAGGATTAACAGGAAAAAGCTAAAAATTTCAGAATTGCACCTTGCAATGTGGAGATATTACTGTTTGTGCATTTACAATATTCATTGATTTTTGCCATTGAAAAACATGTTTTTCATATACCAGAAATGTTTGAAGCTACTGACTGAATGAAAGGAGCTGGCATCTCACTCTCTTTGAATCTTCTTTATCATGCTAGGATTAGCAGGAAAAAGCAAAAAATTTCAGAATTGCACCTTGCAATGTGGAGATATTACTGTTTGTGCATTTACAATATTCATTGATTTTTGCCATTGAAAAACATGTTTTTCATATACCAGAAATGTTTGAAGCTACTGACTGAATGAAAGGAGCTGGCATCTCACTCTCTTTGAATCTTCTTTATCATGCTAGGATTAACAGGAAAAAGCAAAAAATTTCAGAATTGCACCTTGCAATGTGGAGATATTACTGTTTGTGCATTTACAATATTCATTGATTTTTGCCATTGAAAAACATGTTTTTCATATACCAGAAATGTTTGAAGCTACTGACTGAATGAAAGGAGCTGGCATCTCACTCTCTTTGAATCTTCTTTATCATGCTAGGATTAACAGGAAAAAGCTAAAAATTTCAGAATTGCACCGTGCAATGTGGAGATATTACTGTTTGTGCATTTACAATATTCATTGATTTTTGCCATTGAAAAACATGTTTTTCATATACCAGAAATGTTTGAAGCTACTGACTGAATGAAAGGAGCTGGCATCTCACTCTCTTTGAATCTTCTTTATCATGCTAGGATTAGCAGGAAAAAGCAAAAAATTTCAGAATTGCACCTTGCAATGTGGAGATATTACTGTTTGTGCATTTACAATATTCATTGATTTTTGCCATTGAAAAACATGTTTTTCATATACCAGAAATGTTTGAAGCTACTGACTGAATGAAAGGAGCTGGCATCTCACTCTCTTTGAATCTTCTTTATCATGCTAGGATTAACAGGAAAAAGCTAAAAATTTCAGAATTGCACCGTGCAATGTGGAGATATTACTGTTTGTGCATTTACAATATTCATTGATTTTTGCCATTGAAAAACATGTTTTTCATATACCAGAAATGTTTGAAGCTACTGACTGAATGAAAGGAGCTGGCATCTCACTCTCTTTGAATCTTCTTTATCATGCTAGGATTAGCAGGAAAAAGCAAAAAATTTCAGAATTGCACCTTGCAATGTGGAGATATTACTGTTTGTGCATTTACAATATTCATTGATTTTTGCCATTGAAAAACATGTTTTTCATATACCAGAAATGTTTGAAGCTACTGACTGAATGAAAGGAGCTGGCATCTCACTCTCTTTGAATCTTCTTTATCATGCTAGGATTAACAGGAAAAAGCAAAAAATTTCAGAATTGCACCTTGCAATGTGGAGATATTACTGTTTGTGCATTTACAATATTCATTGATTTTTGCCATTGAAAAACATGTTTTTCATATACCAGAAATGTTTGAAGCTACTGACTGAATGAAAGGAGCTGGCATCTCACTCTCTTTGAATCTTCTTTATCATGCTAGGATTAACAGGAAAAAGCTAAAAATTTCAGAATTGCACCGTGCAATGTGGAGATATTACTGTTTGTGCATTTACAATATTCATTGATTTTTGCCATTGAAAAACATGTTTTTCATATACCAGAAATGTTTGAAGCTACTGACTGAATGAAAGGAGCTGGCATCTCACTCTCTTTGAATCTTCTTTATCATGCTAGGATTAGCAGGAAAAAGCAAAAAATTTCAGAATTGCACCTTGCAATGTGGAGATATTACTGTTTGTGCATTTACAATATTCATTGATTTTTGCCATTGAAAAACATGTTTTTCATATACCAGAAATGTTTGAAGCTACTGACTGAATGAAAGGAGCTGGCATCTCACTCTCTTTGAATCTTCTTTATCATGCTAGGATTAACAGGAAAAAGCTAAAAATTTCAGAATTGCACCGTGCAATGTGGAGATATTACTGTTTGTGCATTTACAATATTCATTGATTTTTGCCATTGAAAAACATATTTTTCATATACCAGAAATGTTTGAAGCTACTGACTGAATGAAAGGAGCTGGCATCTCACTCTCTTTGAATCTTCTTTATCATGCTAGGATTAGCAGGAAAAAGCAAAAAATTTCAGAATTGCACCTTGCAATGTGGAGATATTACTGTTTGTGCATTTACAATATTCATTGATTTTTGCCATTGAAAAACATGTTTTTCATATACCAGAAATGTTTGAAGCTACTGACTGAATGAAAGGAGCTGGCATCTCACTCTCTTTGAATCTTCTTTATCATGCTAGGATTAACAGGAAAAAGCTAAAAATTTCAGAATTGCACCGTGCAATGTGGAGATATTACTGTTTGTGCATTTACAATATTCATTGATTTTTGCCATTGAAAAACATGTTTTTCATATACCAGAAATGTTTGAAGCTACTGACTGAATGAAAGGAGCTGGCATCTCACTCTCTTTGAATCTTCTTTATCATGCTAGGATTAGCAGGAAAAAGCAAAAAATTTCAGAATTGCACCTTGCAATGTGGAGATATTACTGTTTGTGCATTTACAATATTCATTGATTTTTGCCATTGAAAAACATGTTTTTCATATACCAGAAATGTTTGAAGCTACTGACTGAATGAAAGGAGCTGGCATCTCACTCTCTTTGAATCTTCTTTATCATGCTAGGATTAACAGAAAAAAGCAAAAAATTTCAGAATTGCACCTTGCAATGTGGAGATATTACTGTTTGTGCATTTACAATATTCATTGATTTTTGCCATTGAAAAACATGTTTTTCATATACCAGAAATGTTTGAAGCTACTAACTGAATGAAAGGAGCTGGCATCTCACTCTCTTTGAATCTTCTTTATCATGCTAGGATTAACAGGAAAAAGCTAAAAATTTCAGAATTGCACCGTGCAATGTGGAGATATTACTGTTTGTGCATTTACAATATTCATTGATTTTTGCCATTGAAAAACATGTTTTTCATATACCAGAAATGTTTGAAGCTACTGACTGAATGAAAGGAGCTGGCATCTCACTCTCTTTGAATCTTCTTTATCATGCTAGGATTAGCAGGAAAAAGCAAAAAATTTCAGAATTGCACCTTGCAATGTGGAGATATTACTGTTTGTGCATTTACAATATTCATTGATTTTTGCCATTGAAAAACATGTTTTTCATATACCAGAAATGTTTGAAGCTACTGACTGAATGAAAGGAGCTGGCATCTCACTCTCTTTGAATCTTCTTTATCATGCTAGGATTAACAGGAAAAAGCTAAAAATTTCAGAATTGCACCGTGCAATGTGGAGATATTACTGTTTGTGCATTTACAATATTCATTGATTTTTGCCATTGAAAAACATGTTTTTCATATACCAGAAATGTTTGAAGCTACTGACTGAATGAAAGGAGCTGGCATCTCACTCTCTTTGAATCTTCTTTATCATGCTAGGATTAGCAGGAAAAAGCAAAAAATTTCAGAATTGCACCTTGCAATGTGGAGATATTACTGTTTGTGCATTTACAATATTCATTGATTTTTGCCATTGAAAAACATGTTTTTCATATACCAGAAATGTTTGAAGCTACTGACTGAATGAAAGGAGCTGGCATCTCACTCTCTTTGAATCTTCTTTATCATGCTAGGATTAACAGGAAAAAGCAAAAAATTTCAGAATTGCACCTTGCAATGTGGAGATATTACTGTTTGTGCATTTACAATATTCATTGATTTTTGCCATTGAAAAACATGTTTTTCATATACCAGAAATGTTTGAAGCTACTGACTGAATGAAAGGAGCTGGCATCTCACTCTCTTTGAATCTTCTTTATCATGCTAGGATTAACAGGAAAAAGCTAAAAATTTCAGAATTGCACCGTGCAATGTGGAGATATTACTGTTTGTGCATTTACAATATTCATTGATTTTTGCCATTGAAAAACATGTTTTTCATATACCAGAAATGTTTGAAGCTACTGACTGAATGAAAGGAGCTGGCATCTCACTCTCTTTGAATCTTCTTTATCATGCTAGGATTAGCAGGAAAAAGCAAAAAATTTCAGAATTGCACCTTGCAATGTGGAGATATTACTGATTGTGCATTTACAATATTCATTGATTTTTGCCATTGAAAAACGTTTTTCATATACCAGAAATGTTTGAAGCTACTGACTGAATGAAAGGAGCTGGCATCTCACTCTCTTTGAATCTTCTTTATCATGCTAGGATTAACAGGAAAAAGCTAAAAATTTCAGAATTGCACCTTGCAATGTGGAGATATTACTGTTTGTGCATTTACAATATTCATTGATTTTTGCCATTGAAAAACATGTTTTTCATATACCAGAAATGTTTGAAGCTACTGACTGAATGAAAGGAGCTGGCATCTCACTCTCTTTGAATCTTCTTTATCATGCTAGGATTAGCAGGAAAAAGCAAAAAATTTCAGAATTGCACCTTGCAATGTGGAGATATTACTGTTTGTGCATTTACAATATTCATTGATTTTTGCCATTGAAAAACATGTTTTTCATATACCAGAAATGTTTGAAGCTACTGACTGAATGAAAGGAGCTGGCATCTCACTCTCTTTGAATCTTCTTTATCATGCTAGGATTAGCAGGAAAAAGCAAAAAATTTCCGAATTGCACCTTGCAATGTGGAGATATTACTGTTTGTGCATTTACAATATTCATTGATTTTTGCCATTGAAAAACATGTTTTTCATATACCAGAAATGTTTGAAGCTACTGACTGAATGAAAGGAGCTGGCATCTCACTCTCTTTGAATCTTCTTTATCATGCTAGGATTAGCAGGATAAAGCAAAAAATTTCAGAATTGCACCTTGCAATGTGGAGATATTACTGTTTGTGCATTTACAATATTCATTGATTTTTGCCATTGAAAAACATGTTTTTCATATACCAGAAATGTTTGAAGCTACTGACTGAATGAAAGGAGCTGGCATCTCACTCTCTTTGAATCTTCTTTATCAAGCTAGGATTAACAGGAAAAAGCAAAAAATTTCAGAATTGCACTTTGCAATGTGGAGATATTACTGTTTGTGCATTTACAATATTCATTGATTTTTGCCATTGAAAAACGTCCAGAAATGTTTGAAGCTACTGACTGAATGAAAGGAGCTGGCATCTCACTCTCTTTGAATCTTCTTTATCATGCTAGGATTAGCAGGAAAAAGCAAAAAATTTCAGAATTGCACCTTGCAATGTGGAGATATTACTGTTTGTGCATTTACAATATTCATTGATTTTTGCCATTGAAAAACATGTTTTTCATATACCAGAAATGTTTGAAGCTACTGACTGAATGAAAGGAGCTGGCATCTCACTCTGAATCTTCTTTATCATGCTAGGATTAGCAGGAAAAAGCAAACAATTTCAGAATTGCACCTTGCAATGTGGAGATATTACTGTTTGTGCATTTACAATATTCATTGATTTTTGCCATTGAAAAACATGTTTTTCATATACCAGAAATGTTTGAAGCTACTGACTGAATGAAAGGAGCTGGCATCTCACTCTTTGAATCTTCTTTATCATGCTAGGATTAACAGGAAAAAGCTAAAAATTTCAGAATTGCACCGTGCAATGTGGAGATATTACTGTTTGTGCATTTACAATATTCATTGATTTTTGCCATTGAAAAACATGTTTTTCATATACCAGAAATGTTTGAAGCTACTGACTGATTGAAAGGAGCTGGCATCTCACTCTCTTTGAATCTTCTTTATCATGCTAGGATTAGCAGGAAAAAGCAAAAAATTTCAGAATTGCACCTTGCAATGTGGAGATATTACTGTTTGTGCATTTACAATATTCATTGATTTTTGCCATTGAAAAACATGTTTTTCATATACCAGAAATGTTTGAAGCTACTGACTGAATGAAAGGAGCTGGCATCTCACTCTCTTTGAATCTTCTTTATCATGCTAGGATTAACAGAAAAAAGCAAAAAATTTCAGAATTGCACCTTGCAATGTGGAGATATTACTGTTTGTGCATTTACAATATTCATTGATTTTTGCCATTGAAAAACATGTTTTTCATATACCAGAAATGTTTGAAGCTACTAACTGAATGAAAGGAGCTGGCATCTCACTCTCTTTGAATCTTCTTTATCATGCTAGGATTAACAGGAAAAAGCTAAAAATTTCAGAATTGCACCGTGCAATGTGGAGATATTACTGTTTGTGCATTTACAATATTCATTGATTTTTGCCATTGAAAAACATGTTTTTCATATACCAGAAATGTTTGAAGCTACTGACTGAATGAAAGGAGCTGGCATCTCACTCTCTTTGAATCTTCTTTATCATGCTAGGATTAGCAGGAAAAAGCAAAAAATTTCAGAATTGCACCTTGCAATGTGGAGATATTACTGTTTGTGCATTTACAATATTCATTGATTTTTGCCATTGAAAAACATGTTTTTCATATACCAGAAATGTTTGAAGCTACTGACTGAATGAAAGGAGCTGGCATCTCACTCTCTTTGAATCTTCTTTATCATGCTAGGATTAACAGGAAAAAGCTAAAAATTTCAGAATTGCACCGTGCAATGTGGAGATATTACTGTTTGTGCATTTACAATATTCATTGATTTTTGCCATTGAAAAACATGTTTTTCATATACCAGAAATGTTTGAAGCTACTGACTGAATGAAAGGAGCTGGCATCTCACTCTCTTTGAATCTTCTTTATCATGCTAGGATTAGCAGGAAAAAGCAAAAAATTTCAGAATTGCACCTTGCAATGTGGAGATATTACTGTTTGTGCATTTACAATATTCATTGATTTTTGCCATTGAAAAACATGTTTTTCATATACCAGAAATGTTTGAAGCTACTGACTGAATGAAAGGAGCTGGCATCTCACTCTCTTTGAATCTTCTTTATCATGCTAGGATTAACAGGAAAAAGCAAAAAATTTCAGAATTGCACCTTGCAATGTGGAGATATTACTGTTTGTGCATTTACAATATTCATTGATTTTTGCCATTGAAAAACATGTTTTTCATATACCAGAAATGTTTGAAGCTACTGACTGAATGAAAGGAGCTGGCATCTCACTCTCTTTGAATCTTCTTTATCATGCTAGGATTAACAGGAAAAAGCTAAAAATTTCAGAATTGCACCGTGCAATGTGGAGATATTACTGTTTGTGCATTTACAATATTCATTGATTTTTGCCATTGAAAAACATGTTTTTCATATACCAGAAATGTTTGAAGCTACTGACTGAATGAAAGGAGCTGGCATCTCACTCTCTTTGAATCTTCTTTATCATGCTAGGATTAGCAGGAAAAAGCAAAAAATTTCAGAATTGCACCTTGCAATGTGGAGATATTACTGTTTGTGCATTTACAATATTCATTGATTTTTGCCATTGAAAAACATGTTTTTCATATACCAGAAATGTTTGAAGCTACTGACTGAATGAAAGGAGCTGGCATCTCACTCTCTTTGAATCTTCTTTATCATGCTAGGATTAACAGGAAAAAGCTAAAAATTTCAGAATTGCACCTTGCAATGTGGAGATATTACTGTTTGTGCATTTACAATATTCATTGATTTTTGCCATTGAAAAACATGTTTTTCATATACCAGAAATGTTTGAAGCTACTGACTGAATGAAAGGAGCTGGCATCTCACTCTCTTTGAATCTTCTTTATCATGCTAGGATTAGCAGGAAAAAGCAAAAAATTTCAGAATTGCACCTTGCAATGTGGAGATATTACTGTTTGTGCATTTACAATATTCATTGATTTTTGCCATTGAAAAACATGTTTTTCATATACCAGAAATGTTTGAAGCTACTGACTGAATGAAAGGAGCTGGCATCTCACTCTCTTTGAATCTTCTTTATCATGCTAGGATTAACAGGAAAAAGCTAAAAATTTCAGAATTGCACCGTGCAATGTGGAGATATTACTGTTTGTGCATTTACAATATTCATTGATTTTTGCCATTGAAAAACATGTTTTTCATATACCAGAAATGTTTGAAGCTACTGACTGAATGAAAGGAGCTGGCATCTCACTCTCTTTGAATCTTCTTTATCATGCTAGGATTAGCAGGAAAAAGCAAAAAATTTCCGAATTGCACCTTGCAATGTGGAGATATTACTGTTTGTGCATTTACAATATTCATTGATTTTTGCCATTGAAAAACATGTTTTTCATATACCAGAAATGTTTGAAGCTACTGACTGAATGAAAGGAGCTGGCATCTCACTCTCTTTGAATCTTCTTTATCATGCTAGGATTAGCAGGATAAAGCAAAAAATTTCAGAATTGCACCTTGCAATGTGGAGATATTACTGTTTGTGCATTTACAATATTCATTGATTTTTGCCATTGAAAAACATGTTTTTCATATACCAGAAATGTTTGAAGCTACTGACTGAATGAAAGGAGCTGGCATCTCACTCTCTTTGAATCTTCTTTATCATGCTAGGATTAACAGGAAAAAGCAAAAAATTTCAGAATTGCACTTTGCAATGTGGAGATATTACTGTTTGTGCATTTACAATATTCATTGATTTTTGCCATTGAAAAACGTCCAGAAATGTTTGAAGCTACTGACTGAATGAAAGGAGCTGGCATCTCACTCTCTTTGAATCTTCTTTATCATGCTAGGATTAGCAGGAAAAAGCAAAAAATTTCAGAATTGCACCTTGCAATGTGGAGATATTACTGTTTGTGCATTTACAATATTCATTGATTTTTGCCATTGAAAAACATGTTTTTCATATACCAGAAATGTTTGAAGCTACTGACTGAATGAAAGGAGCTGGCATCTCACTCTGAATCTTCTTTATCATGCTAGGATTAGCAGGAAAAAGCAAACAATTTCAGAATTGCACCTTGCAATGTGGAGATATTACTGTTTGTGCATTTACAATATTCATTGATTTTTGCCATTGAAAAACATGTTTTTCATATACCAGAAATGTTTGAAGCTACTGACTGAATGAAAGGAGCTGGCATCTCACTCTTTGAATCTTCTTTATCATGCTAGGATTAACAGGAAAAAGCTAAAAATTTCAGAATTGCACCGTGCAATGTGGAGATATTACTGTTTGTGCATTTACAATATTCATTGATTTTTGCCATTGAAAAACATGTTTTTCATATACCAGAAATGTTTGAAGCTACTGACTGATTGAAAGGAGCTGGCATCTCACTCTCTTTGAATCTTCTTTATCATGCTAGGATTAGCAGGAAAAAGCAAAAAATTTCAGAATTGCACCTTGCAATGTGGAGATATTACTGTTTGTGCATTTACAATATTCATTGATTTTTGCCATTGAAAAACATGTTTTTCATATACCAGAAATGTTTGAAGCTACTGACTGAATGAAAGGAGCTGGCATCTCACTCTCTTTGAATCTTCTTTATCATGCTAGGATTAACAGGAAAAAGCAAAAAATTTCAGAATTGCACCTTGCAATGTGGAGATATTACTGTTTGTGCATTTACAATATTCATTGATTTTTGCCATTGAAAAACATGTTTTTCATATACCAGAAATGTTTGAAGCTACTGACTGAATGAAAGGAGCTGGCATCTCACTCTCTTTGAATCTTCTTTATCATGCTAGGAATAACAGGAAAAAGCAAAAAATTTCAGAATTGCACCTTGCAATGTGGAGATATTACTGTTTGTGCATTTACAATATTCATTGATTTTTGCCATTGAAAAACGTCCAGAAATGTTTGAAGCTACTGACTGAATGAAAGGAGCTGGCATCTCACTCTCTTTGAATCTTCTTTATCATGCTAGGATTAACAGGAAAAAGCTAAAAATTTCAGAATTGCACCGTGCAATGTGGAGATATTACTGTTTGTGCATTTACAATATTCATTGATTTTTGCCATTGAAAAACATGTTTTTCATATACCAGAAATGTTTGAAGCTACTGACTGAATGAAAGGAGCTGGCATCTCACTCTCTTTGAATCTTCTTTATCATGCTAGGATTAGCAGGAAAAAGCAAAAAATTTCAGAATTGCACCTTGCAATGTGGAGATATTACTGTTTGTGCATTTACAATATTCATTGATTTTTGCCATTGAAAAACATGTTTTTCATATACCAGAAATGTTTGAAGCTACTGACTGAATGAAAGGAGCTGGCATCTCACTCTCTTTGAATCTTCTTTATCATGCTAGGATTAACAGGAAAAAGCAAAAAATTTCAGAATTGCACCTTGCAATGTGGAGATATTACTGTTTGTGCATTTACAATATTCATTGATTTTTGCCATTGAAAAACATGTTTTTCATATACCAGAAATGTTTGAAGCTACTGACTGAATGAAAGGAGCTGGCATCTCACTCTCTTTGAATCTTCTTTATCATGCTAGGATTAACAGGAAAAAGCTAAAAATTTCAGAATTGCACCGTGCAATGTGGAGATATTACTGTTTGTGCATTTACAATATTCATTGATTTTTGCCATTGAAAAACATGTTTTTCATATACCAGAAATGTTTGAAGCTACTGACTGAATGAAAGGAGCTGGCATCTCACTCTCTTTGAATCTTCTTTATCATGCTAGGATTAGCAGGAAAAAGCAAAAAATTTCAGAATTGCACCTTGCAATGTGGAGATATTACTGTTTGTGCATTTACAATATTCATTGATTTTTGCCATTGAAAAACGTCCAGAAATGTTTGAAGCTACTGACTGAATGAAAGGAGCTGGCATCTCACTCTCTTTGAATCTTCTTTATCATGCTAGGATTAGCAGGAAAAAGCAAAAAATTTCAGAATTGCACCTTGCAATGTGGAGATATTACTGTTTGTGCATTTACAATATTCATTGATTTTTGCCATTGAAAAACATGTTTTTCATATACCAGAAATGTTTGAAGCTACTGACTGAATGAAAGGAGCTGGCATCTCACTCTGAATCTTCTTTATCATGCTAGGATTAGCAGGAAAAAGCAAACAATTTCAGAATTGCACCTTGCAATGTGGAGATATTACTGTTTGTGCATTTACAATATTCATTGATTTTTGCCATTGAAAAACATGTTTTTCATATACCAGAAATGTTTGAAGCTACTGACTGAATGAAAGGAGCTGGCATCTCACTCTCTTTGAATCTTCTTTATCATGCTAGGATTAACAGGAAAAAGCTAAAAATTTCAGAATTGCACCGTGCAATGTGGAGATAATAGTTTGTGCATTTACAATATTCATTGATTTTTGCCATTGAAAAACATGTTTTTCATATACCAGAAATGTTTGAAGCTACTGACTGATTGAAAGGAGCTGGCATCTCACTCTCTTTGAATCTTCTTTATCATGCTAGGATTAGCAGGAAAAAGCAAAAAATTTCAGAATTGCACCTTGCAATGTGGAGATATTACTGTTTGTGCATTTACAATATTCATTGATTTTTGCCATTGAAAAACGTTTTTCATATACCAGAAATGTTTGAAGCTACTGACTGAATGAAAGGAGCTGGCATCTCACTCTCTTTGAATCTTCTTTATCATGCTAGGATTAACAGGAAAAAGCTAAAAATTTCAGAATTGCACCGTGCAATGTGGAGATATTACTGTTTGTGCATTTACAATATTCATTGATTTTTGCCATTGAAAAACATGTTTTTCATATACCAGAAATGTTTGAAGCTACTGACTGAATGAAAGGAGCTGGCATCTCACTCTCTTTGAATCTTCTTTATCATGCTAGGATTAGCAGGAAAAAGCAAAAAATTTCAGAATTGCACCTTGCAATGTGGAGATATTACTGTTTGTGCATTTACAATATTCATTGATTTTTGCCATTGAAAAACATGTTTTTCATATACCAGAAATGTTTGAAGCTACTGACTGAATGAAAGGAGCTGGCATCTCACTCTCTTTGAATCTTCTTTATCATGCTAGGATTAACAGGAAAAAGCAAAAAATTTCAGAATTGCACCTTGCAATGTGGAGATATTACTGTTTGTGCATTTACAATATTCATTGATTTTTGCCATTGAAAAACATGTTTTTCATATACCAGAAATGTTTGAAGCTACTGACTGAATGAAAGGAGCTGGCATCTCACTCTCTTTGAATCTTCTTTATCATGCTAGGATTAACAGGAAAAAGCTAAAAATTTCAGAATTGCACCGTGCAATGTGGAGATATTACTGTTTGTGCATTTACAATATTCATTGATTTTTGCCATTGAAAAACATGTTTTTCATATACCAGAAATGTTTGAAGCTACTGACTGAATGAAAGGAGCTGGCATCTCACTCTCTTTGAATCTTCTTTATCATGCTAGGATTAGCAGGAAAAAGCAAAAAATTTCAGAATTGCACCTTGCAATGTGGAGATATTACTGTTTGTGCATTTACAATATTCATTGATTTTTGCCATTGAAAAACATGTTTTTCATATACCAGAAATGTTTGAAGCTACTGACTGAATGAAAGGAGCTGGCATCTCACTCTCTTTGAATCTTCTTTATCATGCTAGGATTAACAGGAAAAAGCTAAAAATTTCAGAATTGCACCTTGCAATGTGGAGATATTACTGTTTGTGCATTTACAATATTCATTGATTTTTGCCATTGAAAAACATGTTTTTCATATACCAGAAATGTTTGAAGCTACTGACTGAATGAAAGGAGCTGGCATCTCACTCTCTTTGAATCTTCTTTATCATGCTAGGATTAGCAGGAAAAAGCAAAAAATTTCAGAATTGCACCTTGCAATGTGGAGATATTACTGTTTGTGCATTTACAATATTCATTGATTTTTGCCATTGAAAAACATGTTTTTCATATACCAGAAATGTTTGAAGCTACTGACTGAATGAAAGGAGCTGGCATCTCACTCTCTTTGAATCTTCTTTATCATGCTAGGATTAACAGGAAAAAGCTAAAAATTTCAGAATTGCACCGTGCAATGTGGAGATATTACTGTTTGTGCATTTACAATATTCATTGATTTTTGCCATTGAAAAACATGTTTTTCATATACCAGAAATGTTTGAAGCTACTGACTGAATGAAAGGAGCTGGCATCTCACTCTCTTTGAATCTTCTTTATCATGCTAGGATTAGCAGGAAAAAGCTAAAAATTTCAGAATTGCACCTTGCAATGTGGAGATATTACTGTTTGTGCATTTACAATATTCATTGATTTTTGCCATTGAAAAACATGTTTTTCATATACCAGAAATGTTTGAAGCTACTGACTGATTGAAAGGAGCTGGCATCTCACTCTCTTTGAATCTTCTTTATCATGCTAGGATTAGCAGGAAAAAGCAAAAAATTTCAGAATTGCACCTTGCAATGTGGAGATATTACTGTTTGTGCATTTACAATATTCATTGATTTTTGCCATTGAAAAACATGTTTTTCATATACCAGAAATGTTTGAAGCTACTGACTGAATCAAAGGAGCTGGCATCTCACTCTCTTTGAATCTTCTTTATCATGCTAGGATTAACAGGAAAAAGCAAAAAATTTCAGAATTGCACCTTGCAATGTGGAGATATTACTGTTTGTGCATTTACAATATTCATTGATTTTTGCCATTGAAAAACATGTTTTTCATATACCAGAAATGTTTGAAGCTACTGACTGAATGAAAGGAGCTGGCATCTCACTCTCTTTGAATCTTCTTTATCATGCTAGGATTAACAGGAAAAAGCAAAAAATTTCAGAATTGCACCTTGCAATGTGGAGATATTACTGTTTGTGCATTTACAATATTCATTGATTTTTGGCATTGAAAAACGTCCAGAAATGTTTGAAGCTACTGACTGAATGAAAGGAGCTGGCATCTCACTCTCTTTGAATCTTCTTTATCATGC
>NW_027370509.1:0-35516 GCF_046119375.1 Phyllobates terribilis | reverse complement strand
GCATTTACAATATTCATTGATTTTTGCCATTGAAAAACATGTTTTTCATATACCAGAAATGTTTGAAGCTACTGACTGAATGAAAGGAGCTGGCATCTCACTCTCTTTGAATCTTCTTTATCATGCTAGGATTAGCAGGAAAAAGCAAAAAATTTCAGAATTGCACCTTGCAATGTGGAGATATTACTGTTTGTGCATTTACAATATTCATTGATTTTTGCCATTGAAAAACATGTTTTTCATATACCAGAAATGTTTGAAGCTACTGACTGAATGAAAGGAGCTGGCATCTCACTCTCTTTGAATCTTCTTTATCATGCTAGGATTAGCAGGAAAAAGCAAAAAATTTCAGAATTGCACCTTGCAATGTGGAGATATTACTGTTTGTGCATTTACAATATTCATTGATTTTTGCCATTGAAAAACGTTTTTCATATACCAGAAATGTTTGAAGCTACTGACTGAATGAAAGGAGCTGGCATCTCACTCTCTTTGAATCTTCTTTATCATGCTAGGATTAACAGGAAAAAGCAAAAAATTTCAGAATTGCACCTTGCAATGTGGAGATATTACTGTTTGTGCATTTACAATATTCATTGATTTTTGCCATTGAAAAACGTCCAGAAATGTTTGAAGCTACTGACTGAATGAAAGGAGCTGGCATCTCACTCTCTTTGAATCTTCTTTATCATGCTAGGATTAGCAGGAAAAAGCAAAAAATTTCAGAATTGCACCTTGCAATGTGGAGATATTACTGTTTGTGCATTTACAATATTCATTGATTTTTGCCATTGAAAAACATGTTTTTCATATACCAGAAATGTTTGAAGCTACTGACTGAATGAAAGGAGCTGGCATCTCACTCTCTTTGAATCTTCTTTATCATGCTAGGATTAGCAGGAAAAAGCAAAAAATTTCAGAATTGCACCTTGCAATGTGGAGATATTACTGTTTGTGCATTTACAATATTCATTGATTTTTGCCATTGAAAAACATGTTTTTCATATACCAGAAATGTTTGAAGCTACTGACTGAATGAAAGGAGCTGGCATCTCACTCTCTTTGAATCTTCTTTATCATGCTAGGATTAACAGGAAAAAGCAAAAAATTTCAGAATTGCACCTTGCAATGTGGAGATATTACTGTTTGCGCATTTACAATATTCATTGATTTTTGCCATTGAAAAACATGTTTTTCATATACCAGAAATGTTTGAAGCTACTGACTGAATGAAAGGAGCTGGCATCTCACTCTCTTTGAATCTTCTTTATCATGCTAGGATTAGCAGGAAAAAGCAAAAAATTTCAGAATTGCACCTTGCAATGTGGAGATATTACTGTTTGTGCATTTACAATATTCATTGATTTTTGCCATTGAAAAACATCATGTTATTCATATACCAGAAATGTTTGAAGCTACTGACTGAATGAAAGGAGCTGGCATCTCACTCTCTTTGAATCTTCTTTATCATGCTAGGATTAACAGGAAAAAGCAAAAAATTTCAGACTTGCACCTTGCAATGTGGAGATATTACTGTTTGTGCATTTACAATATTCATTGATTTTTGCCATTGAAAAACATGTTTTTCATATACCAGAAATGTTTGAAGCTACTGACTGAATGAAAGGAGCTGGCATCTCACTCTCTTTGAATCTTCTTTATCATGCTAGGATTAGCAGGAAAAAGCAAAAAATTTCAGAATTGCACCTTGCAATGTGGAGATATTACTGTTTGTGCATTTACAATATTCATTGATTTTTGCCATTGAAAAACGTTTTTCATATACCAGAAATGTTTGAAGCTACTGACTGAATGAAAGGAGCTGGCATCTCACTCTCTTTGAATCTTCTTTATCATGCTAGGATTAGCAGGAAAAAGCAAAAAATTTCAGAATTGCACCTTGCAATGTGGAGATATTACTGTTTGTGCATTTACAATATTCATTGATTTTTGCCATTGAAAAACGTTTTTCATATACCAGAAATGTTTGAAGCTACTGACTGAATGAAAGGAGCTGGCATCTCACTCTCTTTGAATCTTCTTTATCATGCTAGGATTAGCAGGAAAAAGCAAAAAATTTCAGAATTGCACCTTGCAATGTGGAGATATTACTGTTTGTGCATTTACAATATTCATTGATTTTTGCCATTGAAAAACATGTTTTTCATATACCAGAAATGTTTGAAGCTACTGACTGAATGAAAGGAGCTGGCATCTCACTCTGAATCTTCTTTATCCTGCTAGGATTAGCAGGAAACAACAAAAAATTTCAGAATTGCACCTTGCAATGTGGAGATATTACTGTTTGTGCATTTACAATATTCATTGATTTTTGCCATTGAAAAACGTCCAGAAATGTTTGAAGCTACTGACTGAATGAAAGGAGCTGGCATCTCACTCTCTTTGAATCTTCTTTATCATGCTAGGATTAGCAGGAAAAAGCAAAAAATTTCAGAATTGCACCTTGCAATGTGGAGATATTACTGTTTGTGCATTTACAATATTCATTGATTTTTGCCATTGAAAAACATCATGTTATTCATATACCAGAAGTTTGAAGCTACTGACTGAATGAAAGGAGCTGGCATCTCACTCTCTTTGAATCTTCTTTATCATGCTAGGATTAACAGGAAAAAGCAAAAAATTTCAGAATTGCACCTTGCAATGTGGAGATATTACTGTTTGTGCATTTACAATATTCATTGATTTTTGCCATTGAAAAACGTCCAGAAATGTTTGAAGCTACTGACTGAATGAAAGGAGCTGGCATCTCACTCTCTTTGAATCTTCTTTATCATGCTAGGATTAGCAGGAAAAAGCAAAAAATTTCAGAATTGCACCTTGCAATGTGGAGATATTACTGTTTGTGCATTTACAATATTCATTGATTTTTGCCATTGAAAAACGTCCAGAAATATTTGAAGCTACTGACTGAATGAAAGGAGCTGACATCTCACTCTCTTTGAATCTTCTTTATCATGCTAGGATTAGCAGGAAAAAGCAAAAAATTTCAGAATTGCACCTTGCAATGTGGAGATATTACTGTTTGTGCATTTACAATATTCATTGATTTTTGCCATTGAAAAACGTCCAGAAATGTTTGAAGCTACTGACTGAATGAAAGGAGCTGGCATCTCACTCTCTTTGAATCTTCTTTATCATGCTAGGATTAGCAGGAAAAAGCAAAAAATTTCAGAATTGCACCTTGCAATGTGGAGATATTACTGTTTGTGCATTTACAATATTCATTGATTTTTGCCATTGAAAAACATGTTTTTCATATACCAGAAATGTTTGAAGCTACTGACTGAATGAAAGGAGCTGGCATCTCACTCTCTTTGAATGTTCTTTATCATGCTAGGATTAACAGGAAAAAGCAAAAAATTTCAGAATTGCACCTTGCAATGTGGAGATATTACTGTTTGCGCATTTACAATATTCATTGATTTTTGCCATTGAAAAACATGTTTTTCATATACCAGAAATGTTTGAAGCTACTGACTGAATGAAAGGAGCTGGCATCTCACTCTCTTTGAATCTTCTTTATCATGCTAGGATTAGCAGGAAAAAGCAAAAAATTTCAGAATTGCACCTTGCAATGTGGAGATATTACTGTTTGTGCATTTACAATATTCATTGATTTTTGCCATTGAAAAACGTTTTTCATATACCAGAAATGTTTGAAGCTACTGACTGAATGAAAGGAGCTGGCATCTCACTCTCTTTGAATCTTCTTTATCATGCTAGGATTAGCAGGAAAAAGCAAAAAATTTCAGAATTGCACCTTGCAATGTGGAGATATTACTGTTTGTGCATTTACAATATTCATTGATTTTTGCCATTGAAAAACATGTTTTTCATATACCAGAAATGTTTGAAGCTACTGACTGAATGAAAGGAGCTGGCATCTCACTCTCTTTGAATCTTCTTTATCATGCTAGGATTAGCAGGAAAAAGCAAAAAATTTCAGAATTGCACCTTGCAATGTGGAGATATTACTGTTTGTGCATTTACAATATTCATTGATTTTTGCCATTGAAAAACATGTTTTTCATATACCAGAAATGTTTGAAGCTACTGACTGAATGAAAGGAGCTGGCATCTCACTCTCTTTGAATCTTCTTTATCATGCTAGGATTAGCAGGAAAAAGCAAAAAATTTCAGAATTGCACCTTGCAATGTGGAGATATTACTTTGTGCATTTACAATATTCATTGATTTTTGCCATTGAAAAACATGTTTTTCATATACCAGAAATGTTTGAAGCTACTGACTGAATGAAAGGAGCTGGCATCTCACTCTCTTTGAATCTTCTTTATCATGCTAGGATTAGCAGGAAAAAGCAAAAAATTTCAGAATTGCACCTTGCAATGTGGAGATATTACTGTTTGTGCATTTACAATATTCATTGATTTTTGCCATTGAAAAACATGTTTTTCATATACCAGAAATGTTTGAAGCTACTGACTGAATGAAAGGAGCTGGCATCTCACTCTCTTTGAATCTTCTTTATCATGCTAGGATTAGCAGGAAAAAGCAAAAAATTTCAGAATTGCACCTTGCAATGTGGAGATATTACTGTTTGTGCATTTACAATATTCATTGATTTTTGCCATTGAAAAACGTTTTTCATATACCAGAAATGTTTGAAGCTACTGACTGAATGAAAGGAGCTGGCATCTCACTCTCTTTGAATCTTCTTTATCATGCTAGGATTAACAGGAAAAAGCAAAAAATTTCAGAATTGCACCTTGCAATGTGGAGATATTACTGTTTGTGCATTTACAATATTCATTGATTTTTGCCATTGAAAAACGTCCAGAAATGTTTGAAGCTACTGACTGAATGAAAGGAGCTGGCATCTCACTCTCTTTGAATCTTCTTTATCATGCTAGGATTAGCAGGAAAAAGCAAAAAATTTCAGAATTGCACCTTGCAATGTGGAGATATTACTGTTTGTGCATTTACAATATTCATTGATTTTTGCCATTGAAAAACATGTTTTTCATATACCAGAAATGTTTGAAGCTACTGACTGAATGAAAGGAGCTGGCATCTCACTCTCTTTGAATCTTCTTTATCATGCTAGGATTAGCAGGAAAAAGCAAAAAATTTCAGAATTGCACCTTGCAATGTGGAGATATTACTGTTTGTGCATTTACAATATTCATTGATTTTTGCCATTGAAAAACATCATGTTATTCATATACCAGAAATGTTTGAAGCTACTGACTGAATGAAAGGAGCTGGCATCTCACTCTCTTTGAATCTTCTTTATCATGCTAGGATTAACAGGAAAAAGCAAAAAATTTCAGAATTGCACCTTGCAATGTGGAGATATTACTGTTTGTGCATTTACAATATTCATTGATTTTTGCCATTGAAAAACATCATGTTATTCATATACCAGAAATGTTTGAAGCTACTGACTGAATGAAAGGAGCTGGCATCTCACTCTCTTTGAATCTTCTTTATCATGCTAGGATTAACAGGAAAAAGCAAAAAATTTCAGAATTGCACCTTGCAATGTGGAGATATTACTGTTTGTGCATTTACAATATTCATTGATTTTTGCCATTGAAAAACATGTTTTTCATATACCAGAAATGTTTGAAGCTACTGACTGAATGAAAGGAGCTGGCATCTCACTCTCTTTGAATCTTCTTTATCATGCTAGGATTAGCAGGAAAAAGCAAAAAATTTCAGAATTGCACCTTGCAATGTGGAGATATTACTGTTTGTGCATTTACAATATTCATTGATTTTTGCCATTGAAAAACGTTTTTCATATACCAGAAATGTTTGAAGCTACTGACTGAATGAAAGGAGCTGGCATCTCACTCTGAATCTTCTTTATCATGCTAGGATTAGCAGGAAAAAGCAAAAAATTTCAGAATTGCACCTTGCAATGTGGAGATATTACTGTTTGTGCATTTACAATATTCATTGATTTTTGCCATTGAAAAACATGTTTTTCATATACCAGAAATGTTTGAAGCTACTGACTGAATGAAAGGAGCTGGCATCTCACTCTCTTTGAATCTTCTTTATCATGCTAGGATTAGCAGGAAAAAGCAAAAAATTTCAGAATTGCACCTTGCAATGTGGAGATATTACTGTTTGTGCATTTACAATATTCATTGATTTTTGCCATTGAAAAACATGTTTTTCATATACCAGAAATGTTTGAAGCTACTGACTGAATGAAAGGAGCTGGCATCTCACTCTGAATCTTCTTTATCCTGCTAGGATTAGCAGGAAACAGCAAAAAATTTCAGAATTGCACCTTGCAATGTGGAGATATTACTGTTTGTGCATTTACAATATTCATTGATTTTTGCCATTGAAAAACGTCCAGAAATGTTTGAAGCTACTGACTGAATGAAAGGAGCTGGCATCTCACTCTCTTTGAATCTTCTTTATCATGCTAGGATTAGCAGGAAAAAGCAAAAAATTTCAGAATTGCACCTTGCAATGTGGAGATATTACTGTTTGTGCATTTACAATATTCATTGATTTTTGCCATTGAAAAACATCATGTTATTCATATACCAGAAGTTTGAAGCTACTGACTGAATGAAAGGAGCTGGCATCTCACTCTCTTTGAATCTTCTTTATCATGCTAGGATTAACAGGAAAAAGCAAAAAATTTCAGAATTGCACCTTGCAATGTGGAGATATTACTGTTTGTGCATTTACAATATTCATTGATTTTTGCCATTGAAAAACGTCCAGAAATGTTTGAAGCTACTGACTGAATGAAAGGAGCTGGCATCTCACTCTCTTTGAATCTTCTTTATCATGCTAGGATTAGCAGGAAAAAGCAAAAAATTTCAGAATTGCACCTTGCAATGTGGAGATATTACTGTTTGTGCATTTACAATATTCATTGATTTTTGCCATTGAAAAACGTCCAGAAATATTTGAAGCTACTGACTGAATGAAAGGAGCTGACATCTCACTCTCTTTGAATCTTCTTTATCATGCTAGGATTAGCAGGAAAAAGCAAAAAATTTCAGAATTGCACCTTGCAATGTGGAGATATTACTGTTTGTGCATTTACAATATTCATTGATTTTTGCCATTGAAAAACGTCCAGAAATGTTTGAAGCTACTGACTGAATGAAAGGAGCTGGCATCTCACTCTCTTTGAATCTTCTTTATCATGCTAGGATTAGCAGGAAAAAGCAAAAAATTTCAGAATTGCACCTTGCAATGTGGAGATATTACTGTTTGTGCATTTACAATATTCATTGATTTTTGCCATTGAAAAACATGTTTTTCATATACCAGAAATGTTTGAAGCTACTGACTGAATGAAAGGAGCTGGCATCTCACTCTCTTTGAATCTTTATCATGCTAGGATTAACAGGAAAAAGCAAAAAATTTCAGAATTGCACCTTGCAATGTGGAGATATTACTGTTTGCGCATTTACAATATTCATTGATTTTTGCCATTGAAAAACATGTTTTTCATATACCAGAAATGTTTGAAGCTACTGACTGAATGAAAGGAGCTGGCATCTCACTCTCTTTGAATCTTCTTTATCATGCTAGGATTAGCAGGAAAAAGCAAAAAATTTCAGAATTGCACCTTGCAATGTGGAGATATTACTGTTTGTGCATTTACAATATTCATTGATTTTTGCCATTGAAAAACATCATGTTATTCATATACCAGAAATGTTTGAAGCTACTGACTGAATGAAAGGAGCTGGCATCTCACTCTCTTTGAATCTTCTTTATCATGCTAGGATTAACAGGAAAAAGCAAAAAATTTCAGAATTGCACCTTGCAATGTGGAGATATTACTGTTTGTGCATTTACAATATTCATTGATTTTTGCCATTGAAAAACATGTTTTTCATATACCAGAAATGTTTGAAGCTACTGACTGAATGAAAGGAGCTGGCATCTCACTCTCTTTGAATCTTCTTTATCATGCTAGGATTAGCAGGAAAAAGCAAAAAATTTCAGAATTGCACCTTGCAATGTGGAGATATTACTGTTTGTGCATTTACAATATTCATTGATTTTTGCCATTGAAAAACGTTTTTCATATACCAGAAATGTTTGAAGCTACTGACTGAATGAAAGGAGCTGGCATCTCACTCTCTTTGAATCTTCTTTATCATGCTAGGATTAGCAGGAAAAAGCAAAAAATTTCAGAATTGCACCTTGCAATGTGGAGATATTACTGTTTGTGCATTTACAATATTCATTGATTTTTGCCATTGAAAAACATGTTTTTCATATACCAGAAATGTTTGAAGCTACTGACTGAATGAAAGGAGCTGGCATCTCACTCTCTTTGAATCTTCTTTATCATGCTAGGATTAGCAGGAAAAAGCAAAAAATTTCAGAATTGCACCTTGCAATGTGGAGATATTATTGTTTGTGCATTTACAATATTCATTGATTTTTGCCATTGAAAAACGTCCAGAAATATTTGAAGCTACTGACTGAATGAAAGGAGCTGACATCTCACTCTCTTTGAATCTTCTTTATCATGCTAGGATTAGCAGGAAAAAGCAAAAAATTTCAGAATTGCACCTTGCAATGTGGAGATATTACTGTTTGTGCATTTACAATATTCATTGATTTTTGCCATTGAAAAACATCATGTTATTCATATACCAGAAGTTTGAAGCTACTGACTGAATGAAAGGAGCTGGCATCTCACTCTCTTTGAATCTTCTTTATCATGCTAGGATTAACAGGAAAAAGCAAAAAATTTCAGAATTGCACCTTGCAATGTGGAGATATTACTGTTTGTGCATTTACAATATTCATTGATTTTTGCCATTGAAAAACATGTTTTTCATATACCAGAAATGTTTGAAGCTACTGACTGAATGAAAGGAGCTGGCATCTCACTCTCTTTGAATCTTCTTTATCATGCTAGGATTAGCAGGAAAAAGCAAAAAATTTCAGAATTGCACCTTGCAATGTGGAGATATTACTGTTTGTGCATTTACAATATTCATTGATTTTTGCCATTGAAAAACATCATGTTATTCATATACCAGAAATGTTTGAAGCTACTGACTGAATGAAAGGAGCTGGCATCTCACTCTCTTTGAATCTTCTTTATCATGCTAGGATTAACAGGAAAAAGCAAAAAATTTCAGAATTGCACCTTGCAATGTGGAGATATTACTGTTTGTGCATTTACAATATTCATTGATTTTTGCCATTGAAAAACATGTTTTTCATATACCAGAAATGTTTGAAGCTACTGACTGAATGAAAGGAGCTGGCATCTCACTCTCTTTGAATCTTCTTTATCATGCTAGGATTAGCAGGAAAAAGCAAAAAATTTCAGAATTGCACCTTGCAATGTGGAGATATTACTGTTTGTGCATTTACAATATTCATTGATTTTTGCCATTGAAAAACGTTTTTCATATACCAGAAATGTTTGAAGCTACTGACTGAATGAAAGGAGCTGGCATCTCACTCTCTTTGAATCTTCTTTATCATGCTAGGATTAGCAGGAAAAAGCAAAAAATTTCAGAATTGCACCTTGCAATGTGGAGATATTACTGTTTGTGCATTTACAATATTCATTGATTTTTGCCATTGAAAAACATCATGTTATTCATATACCAGAAATGTTTGAAGCTACTGACTGAATGAAAGGAGCTGGCATCTCACTCTCTTTGAATCTTCTTTATCATGCTAGGATTAACAGGAAAAAGCAAAAAATTTCAGAATTGCACCTTGCAATGTGGAGATATTACTGTTTGTGCATTTACAATATTCATTGATTTTTGCCATTGAAAAACATGTTTTTCATATACCAGAAATGTTTGAAGCTACTGACTGAATGAAAGGAGCTGGCATCTCACTCTCTTTGAATCTTCTTTATCATGCTAGGATTAGCAGGAAAAAGCAAAAAATTTCAGAATTGCACCTTGCAATGTGGAGATATTACTGTTTGTGAATTTACAATATTCATTGATTTTTGCCATTGAAAAACATGTTTTTCATATACCAGAAATGTTTGAAGCTACTGACTGAATGAAAGGAGCTGGCATCTCACTCTCTTTGAATCTTCTTTATCCTGCTAGGATTAGCAGGAAACAGCAAAAAATTTCAGAATTGCACCTTGCAATGTGGAGATATTACTGTTTGTGCATTTACAATATTCATTGATTTTTGCCATTGAAAAACGTCCAGAAATGTTTGAAGCTACTGACTGAATGAAAGGAGCTGACATCTCACTCTCTTTGAATCTTCTTTATCATGCTAGGATTAGCAGGAAAAAGCAAAAAATTTCAGAATTGCACCTTGCAATGTGGAGATATTACTGTTTGTGCATTTACAATATTCATTGATTTTTGCCATTGAAAAACGTCCAGAAATGTTTGAAGCTACTGACTGAATGAAAGGAGCTGGCATCTCACTCTCTTTGAATCTTCTTTATCATGCTAGGATTAGCAGGAAAAAGCAAAAAATTTCAGAATTGCACCTTGCAATGTGGAGATATTACTGTTTGTGCATTTACAATATTCATTGATTTTTGCCATTGAAAAACATCATGTTATTCATATACCAGAAATGTTTGAAGCTACTGACTGAATGAAAGGAGCTGGCATCTCACTCTCTTTGAATCTTCTTTATCATGCTAGGATTAACAGGAAAAAGCAAAAAATTTCAGAATTGCACCTTGCAATGTGGAGATATTACTGTTTGTGCATTTACAATATTCATTGATTTTTGCCATTGAAAAACATGTTTTTCATATACCAGAAATGTTTGAAGCTACTGACTGAATGAAAGGAGCTGGCATCTCACTCTCTTTGAATCTTCTTTATCATGCTAGGATTAGCAGGAAAAAGCAAAAAATTTCAGAATTGCACATTGCAATGTGGAGATATTGCTGTTTGTGCATTTACAATATTCATTGATTTTTGCCATTGAAAAACGTTTTTCATATACCAGAAATGTTTGAAGCTACTGACTGAATGAAAGGAGCTGGCATCTCACTCTCTTTGAATCTTCTTTATCATGCTAGGATTAGCAGGAAAAAGCAAAAAATTTCAGAATTGCACCTTGCAATGTGGAGATATTACTGTTTGTGCATTTACAATATTCATTGATTTTTGCCATTGAAAAACGTTTTTCATATACCAGAAATGTTTGAAGCTACTGACTGAATGAAAGGAGCTGACATCTCACTCTCTTTGAATCTTCTTTATCATGCTAGGATTAGCAGGAAAAAGCAAAAAATTTCAGAATTGCACCTTGCAATGTGGAGATATTACTGTTTGTGCATTTACAATATTCATTGATTTTTGCCATTGAAAAACATGTTTTTCATATACCAGAAATGTTTGAAGCTACTGACTGAATGAAAGGAGCTGGCATCTCACTCTCTTTGAATCTTCTTTATCATGCTAGGATTAACAGGAAAAAGCAAAAAATTTCAGAATTGCACCTTGCAATGTGGAGATATTACTGTTTGTGCATTTACAATATTCATTGATTTTTGCCATTGAAAAACGTCCAGAAATGTTTGAAGCTACTGACAATGAAAGGAGCTGGCATCTCACTCTCTTTGAATCTTCTTTATCATGCTAGGATTAGCAGGAAAAAGCAAAAAATTTCAGAATTGCACCTTGCAATGTGGAGATATTACTGTTTGTGCATTTACAATATTCATTGATTTTTGCCATTGAAAAACATGTTTTTCATATACCAGAAATGTTTGAAGCTACTGACTGAATGAAAGGAGCTGGCATCTCACTCTCTTTGAATCTTCTTTATCATGCTAGGATTAACAGGAAAAAGCAAAAAATTTCAGAATTGCACCTTGCAATGTGGAGATATTACTGTTTGTGCATTTACAATATTCATTGATTTTTGCCATTGAAAAACATGTTTTTCATATACCAGAAATGTTTGAAGCTACTGACTGAATGAAAGGAGCTGGCATCTCACTCTCTTTGAATCTTCTTTATCATGCTAGGATTAGCAGGAAAAAGCAAAAAATTTCAGAATTGCACTTTGCAATGTGGAGATATTACTGTTTGTGCATTTACAATATTCATTGATTTTTGCCATTGAAAAACGTTTTTCATATACCAGAAATGTTTGAAGCTACTGACTGAATGAAAGGAGCTGGCATCTCACTCTCTTTGAATCTTCTTTATCATGCTAGGATTAGCAGGAAAAAGCAAAAAATTTCAGAATTGCACCTTGCAATGTGGAGATATTACTGTTTGTGCATTTACAATATTCATTGATTTTTGCCATTGAAAAACATGTTTTTCATATACCAAAAATGTTTGAAGCTACTGACTGAATGAAAGGAGCTGGCATCTCACTCTCTTTGAATCTTCTTTATCATGCTAGGATTAGCAGGAAAAAGCAAAAAATTTCAGAATTGCACCTTGCAATGTGGAGATATTACTGTTTGTGCATTTACAATATTCATTGATTTTTGCCATTGAAAAACGTCCAGAAATGTTTGAAGCTACTGACTGAATGAAAGGAGCTGGCATCTCACTCTCTTTGAATCTTCTTTATCATGCTAGGATTAGCAGGAAAAAGCAAAAAATTTCAGAATTGCACCTTGCAATGTGGAGATATTACTGTTTGTGCATTTACAATATTCATTGATTTTTGCCATTGAAAAACATCATGTTATTCATATACCAGAAGTTTGAAGCTACTGACTGAATGAAAGGAGCTGGCATCTCACTCTCTGAATCTTCTTTATCATGCTAGGATTAACAGGAAAAAGCAAAAAATTTCAGAATTGCACCTTGCAATGTGGAGATATTACTGTTTGTGCATTTAGAATATTCATTGATTTTTGCCATTGAAAAACGTCCAGAAATGTTTGAAGCTACTGACTGAATGAAAGGAGCTGGCATCTCACTCTCTTTGAATCTTCTTTATCATGCTAGGATTAGCAGGAAAAAGCAAAAAATTTCAGAATTGCACCTTGCAATGTGGAGATATTACTGTTTGTGCATTTACAATATTCATTGATTTTTGCCATTGAAAAACATGTTTTTCATATACCAGAAATGTTTGAAGCTACTGACTGAATGAAAGGAGCTGGCATCTCACTCTCTTTGAATCTTCTTTATCATGCTAGGATTAGCAGGAAAAAGCAAAAAATTTCAGAATTGCACCTTGCAATGTGGAGATATTACTGTTTGTGCATTTACAATATTCATTGATTTTTGCCATTGAAAAACATGTTTTTCATATACCAGAAATGTTTGAAGCTACTGACTGAATGAAAGGAGCTGGCATCTCACTCTCTTTGAATCTTCTTTATCATGCTAGGATTAGCAGGAAAAAGCAAAAAATTTCAGAATTGCACCTTGCAATGTGGAGATATTACTGTTTGTGCATTTACAATATTCATTGATTTTTGCCATTGAAAAACATGTTTTTCATATACCAGAAATGTTTGAAGCTACTGACTGAATGAAAGGAGCTGGCATCTCACTCTCTTTGAATCTTCTTTATCATGCTAGGATTAACAGGAAAAAGCAAAAAATTTCAGAATTGCACCTTGCAATGTGGAGATATTACTGTTTGTGCATTTACAATATTCATTGATTTTTGCCATTGAAAAACATGTTTTTCATATACCAGAAATGTTTGAAGCTACTGACTGAATGAAAGGAGCTGGCATCTCACTCTCTTTGAATCTTCTTTATCATGCTAGGATTAGCAGGAAAAAGCAAAAAATTTCAGAATTGCACCTTGCAATGTGGAGATATTACTGTTTGTGCATTTACAATATTCATTGATTTTTGCCATTGAAAAACATCATGTTATTCATATACCAGAAATGTTTGAAGCTACTGACTGAATGAAAGGAGCTGGCATCTCACTCTCTTTGAATCTTCTTTATCATGCTAGGATTAACAGGAAAAAGCAAAAAATTTCAGAATTGCACCTTGCAATGTGGAGATATTACTGTTTGTGCATTTACAATATTCATTGATTTTTGCCATTGAAAAACATGTTTTTCATATACCAGAAATGTTTGAAGCTACTGACTGAATGAAAGGAGCTGGCATCTCACTCTCTTTGAATCTTCTTTATCATGCTAGGATTAGCAGGAAAAAGCAAAAAATTTCAGAATTGCACCTTGCAATGTGGAGATATTACTGTTTGTGCATTTACAATATTCATTGATTTTTGAAATTGAAAAACGTTTTTCATATACCAGAAATGTTTGAAGCTACTGACTGAATGAAAGGAGCTGGCATCTCACTCTCTTTGAATCTTCTTTATCATGCTAGGATTAGCAGGAAAAAGCAAAAAATTTCAGAATTGCACCTTGCAATGTGGAGATATTACTGTTTGTGCATTTACAATATTCATTGATTTTTGCCATTGAAAAACATGTTTTTCATATACCAGAAATGTTTGAAGCTACTGACTGAATGAAAGGAGCTGGCATCTCACTCTCTTTGAATCTTCTTTATCCTGCTAGGATTAGCAGGAAACAGCAAAAAATTTCAGAATTGCACCTTGCAATGTGGAGATATTACTGTTTGTGCATTTACAATATTCATTGATTTTTGCCATTGAAAAACGTCCAGAAATGTTTGAAGCTACTGACTGAATGAAAGGATCTGGCATCTCATTCTCTTTGAATCTTCTTTATCATGCTAGGATTAGCAGGAAAAAGCAAAAAATTTCAGAATTGCACCTTGCAATGTGGAGATATTACTGTTTGTGCATTTACAATATTCATTGATTTTTGCCATTGAAAAACATCATGTTATTCATATACCAGAAGTTTGAAGCTACTGACTGAATGAAAGGAGCTGGCATCTCACTCTCTTTGAATCTTCTTTATCATGCTAGGATTAACAGGAAAAAGCAAAAAATTTCAGAATTGCACCTTGCAATGTGGAGATATTACTGTTTGTGCATTTACAATATTCATTGATTTTTGCCATTGAAAAACGTCCAGAAATGTTTGAAGCTACTGACTGAATGAAAGGAGCTGGCATCTCACTCTCTTTGAATCTTCTTTATCATGCTAGGATTAGCAGGAAAAAGCAAAAAATTTCAGAATTGCACCTTGCAATGTGGAGATATTACTGTTTGTGCATTTACAATATTCATTGATTTTTGCCATTGAAAAACATGTTTTTCATATACCAGAAATGTTTGAAGCTACTGACTGAATGAAAGGAGCTGGCATCTCACTCTCTTTGAATCTTCTTTATCATGCTAGGATTAGCAGGAAAAAGCAAAAAATTTCAGAATTGCACCTTGCAATGTGGAGATATTACTGTTTGTGCATTTACAATATTCATTGATTTTTGCCATTGAAAAACATGTTTTTCATATACCAGAAATGTTTGAAGCTACTGACTGAATGAAAGGAGCTGGCATCTCACTCTTTGAATCTTCTTTATCATGCTAGGATTAGCAGGAAAAAGCAAAAAATTTCAGAATTGCACCTTGCAATGTGGAGATATTACTGTTTGTGCATTTACAATATTCATTGATTTTTGCCATTGAAAAACATGTTTTTCATATACCAGAAATGTTTGAAGCTACTGACTGAATGAAAGGAGCTGGCATCTCACTCTCTTTGAATCTTCTTTATCATGCTAGGATTAGCAGGAAAAAGCAAAAAATTTCAGAATTGCACCTTGCAATGTGGAGATATTACTGTTTGTGCATTTACAATATTCATTGATTTTTGCCATTGAAAAACATGTTTTTCATATACCAGAAATGTTTGAAGCTACTGACTGAATTAAAGGAGCTGGCATCTCACTCTCTTTGAATCTTCTTTATCCTGCTAGGATTAGCAGGAAACAGCAAAAAATTTCAGAATTGCACCTTGCAATGTGGAGATATTACTGTTTGTGCATTTACAATATTCATTGATTTTTGCCATTGAAAAACGTCCAGAAATGTTTGAAGCTACTGACTGAATGAAAGGAGCTGACATCTCACTCTCTTTGAATCTTCTTTATCATGCTAGGATTAGCAGGAAAAAGCAAAAAATTTCAGAATTGCACCTTGCAATGTGGAGATATTACTGTTTGTGCATTTACAATATTCATTGATTTTTGCCATTGAAAAACGTCCAGAAATGTTTGAAGCTACTGACTGAATGAAAGGAGCTGGCATCTCACTCTCTTTGAATCTTCTTTATCATGCTAGGATTAGCAGGAAAAAGCAAAAAATTTCAGAATTGCACCTTGCAATGTGGAGATATTACTGTTTGTGCATTTACAATATTCATTGATTTTTGCCATTGAAAAACATCATGTTATTCATATACCAGAAATGTTTGAAGCTACTGACTGAATGAAAGGAGCTGGCATCTCACTCTCTTTGAATCTTCTTTATCATGCTAGGATTAACAGGAAAAAGCAAAAAATTTCAGAAATGCACCTTGCAATGTGGAGATATTACTGTTTGTGCATTTACAATATTCATTGATTTTTGCCATTGAAAAACATGTTTTTCATATACCAGAAATGTTTGAAGCTACTGACTGAATGAAAGGAGCTGGCATCTCACTCTCTTTGAATCTTCTTTATCATGCTAGGATTAGCAGGAAAAAGCAAAAAATTTCAGAATTGCACATTGCAATGTGGAGATATTGCTGTTTGTGCATTTACAATATTCATTGATTTTTGCCATTGAAAAACGTTTTTCATATACCAGAAATGTTTGAAGCTACTGACTGAATGAAAGGAGCTGGCATCTCACTCTCTTTGAATCTTCTTTATCATGCTAGGATTAGCAGGAAAAAGCAAAAAATTTCAGAATTGCACCTTGCAATGTGGAGATATTACTGTTTGTGCATTTACAATATTCATTGATTTTTGCCATTGAAAAACGTTTTTCATATACCAGAAATGTTTGAAGCTACTGACTGAATGAAAGGAGCTGACATCTCACTCTCTTTGAATCTTCTTTATCATGCTAGGATTAGCAGGAAAAAGCAAAAAATTTCAGAATTGCACCTTGCAATGTGGAGATATTACTGTTTGTGCATTTACAATATTCATTGATTTTTGCCATTGAAAAACGTCCAGAAATGTTTGAAGCTACTGACTGAATGAAAGGAGCTGGCATCTCACTCTCTTTGAATCTTCTTTATCATGCTAGGATTAGCAGGAAAAAGCAAAAAATTTCAGAATTGCACCTTGCAATGTGGAGATATTACTGTTTGTGCATTTACAATATTCATTGATTTTTGCCATTGAAAAACATGTTTTTCATATACCAGAAATGTTTGAAGCTACTGACTGAATGAAAGGAGCTGGCATCTCACTCTCTTTGAATCTTCTTTATCATGCTAGGATTAACAGGAAAAAGCAAAAAATTTCAGAATTGCACCTTGCAATGTGGAGATATTACTGTTTGTGCATTTACAATATTCATTGATTTTTGCCATTGAAAAACGTCCAGAAATGTTTGAAGCTACTGACTGAATGAAAGGAGCTGGCATCTCACTCTCTTTGAATCTTCTTTATCATGCTAGGATTAGCAGGAAAAAGCAAAAAATTTCAGAATTGCACCTTGCAATGTGGAGATATTACTGTTTGTGCATTTACAATATTCATTGATTTTTGCCATTGAAAAACATGTTTTTCATATACCAGAAATGTTTGAAGCTACTGACTGAATGAAAGGAGCTGGCATCTCACTCTCTTTGAATCTTCTTTATCATGCTAGGATTAACAGGAAAAAGCAAAAAATTTCAGAATTGCACCTTGCAATGTGGAGATATTACTGTTTGTGCATTTACAATATTCATTGATTTTTGCCATTGAAAAACATGTTTTTCATATACCAGAAATGTTTGAAGCTACTGACTGAATGAAAGGAGCTGGCATCTCACTCTCTTTGAATCTTCTTTATCATGCTAGGATTAGCAGGAAAAAGCAAAAAATTTCAGAATTGCACTTTGCAATGTGGAGATATTACTGTTTGTGCATTTACAATATTCATTGATTTTTGCCATTGAAAAACGTTTTTCATATACCAGAAATGTTTGAAGCTACTGACTGAATGAAAGGAGCAGGCATCTCACTCTCTTTGAATCTTCTTTATCATGCTAGGATTAGCAGGAAAAAGCAAAAAATTTCAGAATTGCACCTTGCAATGTGGAGATATTACTGTTTGTGCATTTACAATATTCATTGATTTTTGCCATTGAAAAACATGTTTTTCATATACCAGAAATGTTTGAAGCTACTGACTGAATGAAAGGAGCTGGCATCTCACTCTCTTTGAATCTTCTTTATCATGCTAGGATTAGCAGGAAAAAGCAAAAAATTTCAGAATTGCACCTTGCAATGTGGAGATATTACTGTTTGTGCATTTACAATATTCATTGATTTTTGCCATTGAAAAACGTCCAGAAATGTTTGAAGCTACTGACTGAATGAAAGGAGCTGGCATCTCACTCTCTTTGAATCTTCTTTATCATGCTAGGATTAGCAGGAAAAAGCAAAAAATTTCAGAATTGCACCTTGCAATGTGGAGATATTACTGTTTGTGCATTTACAATATTCATTGATTTTTGCCATTGAAAAACATCATGTTATTCATATACCAGAAGTTTGAAGCTACTGACTGAATGAAAGGAGCTGGCATCTCACTCTCTGAATCTTCTTTATCATGCTAGGATTAACAGGAAAAAGCAAAAAATTTCAGAATTGCACCTTGCAATGTGGAGATATTACTGTTTGTGCATTTAGAATATTCATTGATTTTTGCCATTGAAAAACGTCCAGAAATGTTTGAAGCTACTGACTGAATGAAATGAGCTGGCATCTCACTCTCTTTGAATCTTCTTTATCATGCTAGGATTAGCAGGAAAAAGCAAAAAATTTCAGAATTGCACCTTGCAATGTGGAGATATTACTGTTTGTGCATTTACAATATTCATTGATTTTTGCCATTGAAAAACATGTTTTTCATATACCATAAATGTTTGAAGCTCCTGACTGAATGAAAGGAGCTGGCATCTCACTCTCTTTGAATCTTCTTTATCATGCTAGGATTAGCAGGAAAAAGCAAAAAATTTCAGAATTGCACCTTGCAATGTGGAGATATTACTGTTTGTGCATTTACAATATTCATTGATTTTTGCCATTGAAAAACATGTTTTTCATATACCAGAAATGTTTGAAGCTACTGACTGAATGAAAGGAGCTGGCATCTCACTCTCTTTGAATCTTCTTTATCATGCTAGGATTAGCAGGAAAAAGCAAAAAATTTCAGAATTGCACCTTGCAATGTGGAGATATTACTGTTTGTGCATTTACAATATTCATTGATTTTTGCCATTGAAAAACATGTTTTTCATATACCAGAAATGTTTGAAGCTACTGACTGAATGAAAGGAGCTGGCATCTCACTCTCTTTGAATCTTCTTTATCATGCTAGGATTAACAGGAAAAAGCAAAAAATTTCAGAATTGCACCTTGCAATGTGGAGATATTACTGTTTGTGCATTTACAATATTCATTGATTTTTGCCATTGAAAAACATGTTTTTCATATACCAGAAATGTTTGAAGCTACTGACTGAATGAAAGGAGCTGGCATCTCACTCTCTTTGAATCTTCTTTATCATGCTAGGATTAGCAGGAAAAAGCAAAAAATTTCAGAATTGCACCTTGCAATGTGGAGATATTACTGTTTGTGCATTTACAATATTCATTGATTTTTGCCATTGAAAAACATCATGTTATTCATATACCAGAAATGTTTGAAGCTACTGACTGAATGAAAGGAGCTGGCATCTCACTCTCTTTGAATCTTCTTTATCATGCTAGGATTAGCAGGAAAAAGCAAAAAATTTCAGAATTGCACCTTGCAATGTGGAGATATTACTGTTTGTGCATTTACAATATTCATTGATTTTTGCCATTGAAAAACATGTTTTTCATATACCAGAAATGTTTGAAGCTACTGACTGAATGAAAGGAGCTGGCATCTCACTCTCTTTGAATCTTCTTTATCCTGCTAGGATTAGCAGGAAACAGCAAAAAATTTCAGAATTGCACCTTGCAATGTGGAGATATTACTGTTTGTGCATTTACAATATTCATTGATTTTTGCCATTGAAAAACGTCCAGAAATGTTTGAAGCTACTGACTGAATGAAAGGAGCTGACATCTCACTCTCTTTGAATCTTCTTTATCATGCTAGGATTAGCAGGAAAAAGCAAAAAATTTCAGAATTGCACCTTGCAATGTGGAGATATTACTGTTTGTGCATTTACAATATTCATTGATTTTTGCCATTGAAAAACGTCCAGAAATGTTTGAAGCTACTGACTGAATGAAAGGAGCTGGCATCTCACTCTCTTTGAATCTTCTTTATCATGCTAGGATTAGCAGGAAAAAGCAAAAAATTTCAGAATTGCACCTTGCAATGTGGAGATATTACTGTTTGTGCATTTACAATATTCATTGATTTTTGCCATTGAAAAACATCATGTTATTCATATACCAGAAATGTTTGAAGCTACTGACTGAATGAAAGGAGCTGGCATCTCACTCTCTTTGAATCTTCTTTATCATGCTAGGATTAGCAGGAAAAAGCAAAAAATTTCAGAATTGCACATTGCAATGTGGAGATATTGCTGTTTGTGCATTTACAATATTCATTGATTTTTGCCATTGAAAAACGTTTTTCATATACCAGAAATGTTTGAAGCTACTGACTGAATGAAAGGAGCTGGCATCTCACTCTCTTTGAATCTTCTTTATCATGCTAGGATTAGCAGGAAAAAGCAAAAAATTTCAGAATTGCACCTTGCAATGTGGAGATATTACTGTTTGTGCATTTACAATATTCATTGATTTTTGCCATTGAAAAACGTTTTTCATATACCAGAAATGTTTGAAGCTACTGACTGAATGAAAGGAGCTGACATCTCACTCTCTTTGAATCTTCTTTATCATGCTAGGATTAGCAGGAAAAAGCAAAAAATTTCAGAATTGCACCTTGCAATGTGGAGATATTACTGTTTGTGCATTTACAATATTCATTGATTTTTGCCATTGAAAAACGTCCAGAAATGTTTGAAGCTACTGACTGAATGAAAGGAGCTGGCATCTCACTCTCTTTGAATCTTCTTTATCATGCTAGGATTAGCAGGAAAAAGCAAAAAATTTCAGAATTGCACCTTGCAATGTGGAGATATTACTGTTTGTGCATTTACAATATTCATTGATTTTTGCCATTGAAAAACATGTTTTTCATATACCAGAAATGTTTGAAGCTACTGACTGTATGAAAGGAGCTGGCATCTCACTCTCTTTGAATCTTCTTTATCATGCTAGGATTAACAGGAAAAAGCAAAAAATTTCAGAATTGCACCTTGCAATGTGGAGATATTACTGTTTGTGCATTTACAATATTCATTGATTTTTGCCATTGAAAAACGTCCAGAAATGTTTGAAGCTACTGACTGAATGAAAGGAGCTGGCATCTCACTCTCTTTGAATCTTCTTTATCATGCTAGGATTAGCAGGAAAAAGCAAAAAATTTCAGAATTGCACCTTGCAATGTGGAGATATTACTTTTTGTGCATTTACAATATTCATTGATTTTTGCCATTGAAAAACATGTTTTTCATATACCAGAAATGTTTGAAGCTACTGACTGAATGAAAGGAGCTGGCATCTCACTCTCTTTGAATCTTCTTTATCATGCTAGGATTAACAGGAAAAAGCAAAAAATTTCAGAATTGCACCTTGCAATGTGGAGATATTACTGTTTGTGCATTTACAATATTCATTGATTTTTGCCATTGAAAAACATGTTTTTCATATACCAGAAATGTTTGAAGCTACTGACTGAATGAAAGGAGCTGGCATCTCACTCTCTTTGAATCTTCTTTATCATGCTAGGATTAGCAGGAAAAAGCAAAAAATTTCAGAATTGCACTTTGCAATGTGGAGATATTACTGTTTGTGCATTTACAATATTCATTGATTTTTGCCATTGAAAAACGTTTTTCATATACCAGAAATGTTTGAAGCTACTGACTGAATGAAAGGAGCTGGCATCTCACTCTCTTTGAATCTTCTTTATCATGCTAGGATTAGCAGGAAAAAGCAAAAAATTTCAGAATTGCACCTTGCAATGTGGAGATATTACTGTTTGTGCATTTACAATATTCATTGATTTTTGCCATTGAAAAACATGTTTTTCATATACCAGAAATGTTTGAAGCTACTGACTGAATGAAAGGAGCTGGCATCTCACTCTCTTTGAATCTTCTTTATCATGCTAGGATTAGCAGGAAAAAGCAAAAAATTTCAGAATTGCACCTTGCAATGTGGAGATATTACTGTTTGTGCATTTACAATATTCATTGATTTTTGCCATTGAAAAACGTCCAGAAATGTTTGAAGCTACTGACTGAATGAAAGGAGCTGGCATCTCACTCTCTTTGAATCTTCTTTATCATGCTAGGATTAGCAGGAAAAAGCAAAAAATTTCAGAATTGCACCTTGCAATGTGGAGATATTACTGTTTGTGCATTTACAATATTCATTGATTTTTGCCATTGAAAAACATCATGTTATTCATATACCAGAAGTTTGAAGCTACTGACTGAATGAAAGGAGCTGGCATCTCACTCTCTGAATCTTCTTTATCATGCTAGGATTAACAGGAAAAAGCAAAAAATTTCAGAATTGCACCTTGCAATGTGGAGATATTACTGTTTGTGCATTTAGAATATTCATTGATTTTTGCCATTGAAAAACGTCCAGAAATGTTTGAAGCTACTGACTGAATGAAAGGAGCTGGCATCTCACTCTCTTTGAATCTTCTTTATCATGCTAGGATTAGCAGGAAAAAGCAAAAAATTTCAGAATTGCACCTTGCAATGTGGAGATATTACTGTTTGTGCATTTACAATATTCATTGATTTTTGCCATTGAAAAACATGTTTTTCATATACCATAAATGTTTGAAGCTCCTGACTGAATGAAAGGAGCTGGCATCTCACTCTCTTTGAATCTTCTTTATCATGCTAGGATTAGCAGGAAAAAGCAAAAAATTTCAGAATTGCACCTTGCAATGTGGAGATATTACTGTTTGTGCATTTACAATATTCATTGATTTTTGCCATTGAAAAACATGTTTTTCATATACCAGAAATGTTTGAAGCTACTGACTGAATGAAAGGAGCTGGCATCTCACTCTCTTTGAATCTTCTTTATCATGCTAGGATTAGCAGGAAAAAGCAAAAAATTTCAGAATTGCACCTTGCAATGTGGAGATATTACTGTTTGTGCATTTACAATATTCATTGATTTTTGCCATTGAAAAACATGTTTTTCATATACCAGAAATGTTTGAAGCTACTGACTGAATGAAAGGAGCTGGCATCTCACTCTCTTTGAATCTTCTTTATCATGCTAGGATTAACAGGAAAAAGCAAAAAATTTCAGAATTGCACCTTGCAATGTGGAGATATTACTGTTTGTGCATTTACAATATTCATTGATTTTTGCCATTGAAAAACATGTTTTTCATATACCAGAAATGTTTGAAGCTACTGACTGAATGAAAGGAGCTGGCATCTCACTCTCTTTGAATCTTCTTTATCATGCTAGGATTAGCAGGAAAAAGCAAAAAATTTCAGAATTGCACCTTGCAATGTGGAGATATTACTGTTTGTGCATTTACAATATTCATTGATTTTTGCCATTGAAAAACATCATGTTATTCATATACCAGAAATGTTTGAAGCTACTGACTGAATGAAAGGAGCTGGCATCTCACTCTCTTTGAATCTTCTTTATCATGCTAGGATTAACAGGAAAAAGCAAAAAATTTCAGAATTGCACCTTGCAATGTGGAGATATTACTGTTTGTGCATTTACAATATTCATTGATTTTTGCCATTGAAAAACATGTTTTTCATATACCAGAAATGTTTGAAGCTACTGACTGAATGAAAGGAGCTGGCATCTCACTCTCTTTGAATCTTCTTTATCATGCTAGGATTAGCAGGAAAAAGCAAAAAATTTCAGAATTGCACCTTGCAATGTGGAGATATTACTGTTTGTGCATTTACAATATTCATTGATTTTTGAAATTGAAAAACGTTTTTCATATACCAGAAATGTTTGAAGCTACTGACTGAATGAAAGGAGCTGGCATCTCACTCTCTTTGAATCTTCTTTATCATGCTAGGATTAGCAGGAAAAAGCAAAAAATTTCAGAATTGCACCTTGCAATGTGGAGATATTACTGTTTGTGCATTTACAATATTCATTGATTTTTGCCATTGAAAAACATGTTTTTCATATACCAGAAATGTTTGAAGCTACTGACTGAATGAAAGGAGCTGGCATCTCACTCTCTTTGAATCTTCTTTATCCTGCTAGGATTAGCAGGAAACAGCAAAAAATTTCAGAATTGCACCTTGCAATGTGGAGATATTACTGTTTGTGCATTTACAATATTCATTGATTTTTGCCATTGAAAAACGTCCAGAAATGTTTGAAGCTACTGACTGAATGAAAGGAGCTGGCATCTCACTCTCTTTGAATCTTCTTTATCATGCTAGGATTAGCAGGAAAAAGCAAAAAATTTCAGAATTGCACCTTGCAATGTGGAGATATTACTGTTTGTGCATTTACAATATTCATTGATTTTTGCCATTGAAAAACATCATGTTATTCATATACCAGAAGTTTGAAGCTACTGACTGAATGAAAGGAGCTGGCATCTCACTCTCTTTGAATCTTCTTTATCATGCTAGGATTAACAGGAAAAAGCAAAAAATTTCAGAATTGCACCTTGCAATGTGGAGATATTACTGTTTGTGCATTTACAATATTCATTGATTTTTGCCATTGAAAAACGTCCAGAAATGTTTGAAGCTACTGACTGAATGAAAGGAGCTGGCATCTCACTCTCTTTGAATCTTCTTTATCATGCTAGGATTAGCAGGAAAAAGCAAAAAATTTCAGAATTGCACCTTGCAATGTGGAGATATTACTGTTTGTGCATTTACAATATTCATTGATTTTTGCCATTGAAAAACATGTTTTTCATATACCAGAAATGTTTGAAGCTACTGACTGAATGAAAGGAGCTGGCATCTCACTCTCTTTGAATCTTCTTTATCATGCTAGGATTAGCAGGAAAAAGCAAAAAATTTCAGAATTGCACCTTGCAATGTGGAGATATTACTGTTTGTGCATTTACAATATTCATTGATTTTTGCCATTGAAAAACATGTTTTTCATATACCAGAAATGTTTGAAGCTACTGACTGAATGAAAGGAGCTGGCATCTCACTCTTTGAATCTTCTTTATCATGCTAGGATTAGCAGGAAAAAGCAAAAAATTTCAGAATTGCACCTTGCAATGTGGAGATATTACTGTTTGTGCATTTACAATATTCATTGATTTTTGCCATTGAAAAACATGTTTTTCATATACCAGAAATGTTTGAAGCTACTGACTGAATGAAAGGAGCTGGCATCTCACTCTCTTTGAATCTTCTTTATCATGCTAGGATTAGCAGGAAAAAGCAAAAAATTTCAGAATTGCACCTTGCAATGTGGAGATATTACTGTTTGTGCATTTACAATATTCATTGATTTTTGCCATTGAAAAACATGTTTTTCATATACCAGAAATGTTTGAAGCTACTGACTGAATGAAAGGAGCTGGCATCTCACTCTCTTTGAATCTTCTTTATCATGCTAGGATTAACAGGAAAAAGCAAAAAATTTCAGAATTGCACCTTGCAATGTGGAGATATTACTGTTTGTGCATTTACAATATTCATTGATTTTTGCCATTGAAAAACATGTTTTTCATATACCAGAAATGTTTGAAGCTACTGACTGAATGAAAGGAGCTGGCATCTCACTCTCTTTGAATCTTCTTTATCATGCTAGGATTAGCAGGAAAAAGCAAAAAATTTCAGAATTGCACCTTGCAATGTGGAGATATTACTGTTTGTGCATTTACAATATTCATTGATTTTTGCCATTGAAAAACATCATGTTATTCATATACCAGAAATGTTTGAAGCTACTGACTGAATGAAAGGAGCTGGCATCTCACTCTCTTTGAATCTTCTTTATCATGCTAGGATTAACAGGAAAAAGCAAAAAATTTCAGAATTGCACCTTGCAATGTGGAGATATTACTGTTTGTGCATTTACAATATTCATTGATTTTTGCCATTGAAAAACATGTTTTTCATATACCAGAAATGTTTGAAGCTACTGACTGAATGAAAGGAGCTGGCATCTCACTCTCTTTGAATCTTCTTTATCATGCTAGGATTAGCAGGAAAAAGCAAAAAATTTCAGAATTGCACCTTGCAATGTGGAGATATTACTGTTTGTGCATTTACAATATTCATTGATTTTTGCCATTGAAAAACATCATGTTATTCATATACCAGAAATGTTTGAAGCTACTGACTGAATGAAAGGAGCTGGCATCTCACTCTCTTTGAATCTTCTTTATCATGCTAGGATTAGCAGGAAAAAGCAAAAAATTTCAGAATTGCACCTTGCAATGTGGAGATATTACTGTTTGTGCATTTACAATATTCATTGATTTTTGCCATTGAAAAACATGTTTTTCATATACCATAAATGTTTGAAGCTCCTGACTGAATGAAAGGAGCTGGCATCTCACTCTCTTTGAATCTTCTTTATCATGCTAGGATTAGCAGGAAAAAGCAAAAAATTTCAGAATTGCACCTTGCAATGTGGAGATATTACTGTTTGTGCATTTACAATATTCATTGATTTTTGCCATTGAAAAACATGTTTTTCATATACCAGAAATGTTTGAAGCTACTGACTGAATGAAAGGAGCTGGCATCTCACTCTCTTTGAATCTTCTTTATCATGCTAGGATTAGCAGGAAAAAGCAAAAAATTTCAGAATTGCACCTTGCAATGTGGAGATATTACTGTTTGTGCATTTACAATATTCATTGATTTTTGCCATTGAAAAACATGTTTTTCATATACCAGAAATGTTTGAAGCTACTGACTGAATGAAAGGAGCTGGCATCTCACTCTCTTTGAATCTTCTTTATCATGCTAGGATTAACAGGAAAAAGCAAAAAATTTCAGAATTGCACCTTGCAATGTGGAGATATTACTGTTTGTGCATTTACAATATTCATTGATTTTTGCCATTGAAAAACATGTTTTTCATATACCAGAAATGTTTGAAGCTACTGACTGAATGAAAGGAGCTGGCATCTCACTCTCTTTGAATCTTCTTTATCATGCTAGGATTAGCAGGAAAAAGCAAAAAATTTCAGAATTGCACCTTGCAATGTGGAGATATTACTGTTTGTGCATTTACAATATTCATTGATTTTTGCCATTGAAAAACATCATGTTATTCATATACCAGAAATGTTTGAAGCTACTGACTGAATGAAAGGAGCTGGCATCTCACTCTCTTTGAATCTTCTTTATCATGCTAGGATTAACAGGAAAAAGCAAAAAATTTCAGAATTGCACCTTGCAATGTGGAGATATTACTGTTTGTGCATTTACAATATTCATTGATTTTTGCCATTGAAAAACATGTTTTTCATATACCAGAAATGTTTGAAGCTACTGACTGAATGAAAGGAGCTGGCATCTCACTCTCTTTGAATCTTCTTTATCATGCTAGGATTAGCAGGAAAAAGCAAAAAATTTCAGAATTGCACCTTGCAATGTGGAGATATTACTGTTTGTGCATTTACAATATTCATTGATTTTTGAAATTGAAAAACGTTTTTCATATACCAGAAATGTTTGAAGCTACTGACTGAATGAAAGGAGCTGGCATCTCACTCTCTTTGAATCTTCTTTATCATGCTAGGATTAGCAGGAAAAAGCAAAAAATTTCAGAATTGCACCTTGCAATGTGGAGATATTACTGTTTGTGCATTTACAATATTCATTGATTTTTGCCATTGAAAAACATGTTTTTCATATACCAGAAATGTTTGAAGCTACTGACTGAATGAAAGGAGCTGGCATCTCACTCTCTTTGAATCTTCTTTATCCTGCTAGGATTAGCAGGAAACAGCAAAAAATTTCAGAATTGCACCTTGCAATGTGGAGATATTACTGTTTGTGCATTTACAATATTCATTGATTTTTGCCATTGAAAAACGTCCAGAAATGTTTGAAGCTACTGACTGAATGAAAGGAGCTGGCATCTCACTCTCTTTGAATCTTCTTTATCATGCTAGGATTAGCAGGAAAAAGCAAAAAATTTCAGAATTGCACCTTGCAATGTGGAGATATTACTGTTTGTGCATTTACAATATTCATTGATTTTTGCCATTGAAAAACATCATGTTATTCATATACCAGAAGTTTGAAGCTACTGACTGAATGAAAGGAGCTGGCATCTCACTCTCTTTGAATCTTCTTTATCATGCTAGGATTAACAGGAAAAAGCAAAAAATTTCAGAATTGCACCTTGCAATGTGGAGATATTACTGTTTGTGCATTTACAATATTCATTGATTTTTGCCATTGAAAAACGTCCAGAAATGTTTGAAGCTACTGACTGAATGAAAGGAGCTGGCATCTCACTCTCTTTGAATCTTCTTTATCATGCTAGGATTAGCAGGAAAAAGCAAAAAATTTCAGAATTGCACCTTGCAATGTGGAGATATTACTGTTTGTGCATTTACAATATTCATTGATTTTTGCCATTGAAAAACATGTTTTTCATATACCAGAAATGTTTGAAGCTACTGACTGAATGAAAGGAGCTGGCATCTAACTCTCTTTGAATCTTCTTTATCATGCTAGGATTAGCAGGAAAAAGCAAAAAATTTCAGAATTGCACCTTGCAATGTGGAGATATTACTGTTTGTGCATTTACAATATTCATTGATTTTTGCCATTGAAAAACATGTTTTTCATATACCAGAAATGTTTGAAGCTACTGACTGAATGAAAGGAGCTGGCATCTCACTCTTTGAATCTTCTTTATCATGCTAGGATTAGCAGGAAAAAGCAAAAAATTTCAGAATTGCACCTTGCAATGTGGAGATATTACTGTTTGTGCATTTACAATATTCATTGATTTTTGCCATTGAAAAACATGTTTTTCATATACCAGAAATGTTTGAAGCTACTGACTGAATGAAAGGAGCTGGCATCTCACTCTCTTTGAATCTTCTTTATCATGCTAGGATTAGCAGGAAAAAGCAAAAAATTTCAGAATTGCACCTTGCAATGTGGAGATATTACTGTTTGTGCATTTACAATATTCATTGATTTTTGCCATTGAAAAACATGTTTTTCATATACCAGAAATGTTTGAAGCTACTGACTGAATGAAAGGAGCTGGCATCTCACTCTCTTTGAATCTTCTTTATCATGCTAGGATTAACAGGAAAAAGCAAAAAATTTCAGAATTGCACCTTGCAATGTGGAGATATTACTGTTTGTGCATTTACAATATTCATTGATTTTTGCCATTGAAAAACATGTTTTTCATATACCAGAAATGTTTGAAGCTACTGACTGAATGAAAGGAGCTGGCATCTCACTCTCTTTGAATCTTCTTTATCATGCTAGGATTAGCAGGAAAAAGCAAAAAATTTCAGAATTGCACCTTGCAATGTGGAGATATTACTGTTTGTGCATTTACAATATTCATTGATTTTTGCCATTGAAAAACATCATGTTATTCATATACCAGAAATGTTTGAAGCTACTGACTGAATGAAAGGAGCTGGCATCTCACTCTCTTTGAATCTTCTTTATCATGCTAGGATTAACAGGAAAAAGCAAAAAATTTCAGAATTGCACCTTGCAATGTGGAGATATTACTGTTTGTGCATTTACAATATTCATTGATATTTGCCATTGAAAAACATGTTTTTCATATACCAGAAATGTTTGAAGCTACTGACTGAATGAAAGGAGCTGGCATCTCACTCTCTTTGAATCTTCTTTATCATGCTAGGATTAGCAGGAAAAAGCAAAAAATTTCAGAATTGCACCTTGCAATGTGGAGATATTACTGTTTGTGCATTTACAATATTCATTGATTTTTGCCATTGAAAAACATGTTTTTCATATACCAGAAATGTTTGAAGCTAGTGACTGAATGAAAGGAGCTGGCATCTCACTCTCTTTGAATCTTCTTTATCATGCTAGGATTAGCAGGAAAAAGCAAAAAATTTCAGAATTGCACCTTGCAATGTGGAGATATTACTGTTTGTGCATTTACAATATTCATTGATTTTTGCCATTGAAAAACGTTTTTCATATACCAGAAATGTTTGAAGCTACTGACTGAATGAAAGGAGCTGGCATCTCACTCTCTTTGAATCTTCTTTATCATGCTAGGATTAGCAGGAAAAAGCAAAAAATTTCAGAATTGCACCTTGCAATGTGGAGATATTACTGTTTGTGCATTTACAATATTCATTGATTTTTGCCATTGAAAAACATGTTTTTCATATACCAGAAATGTTTGAAGCTACTGACTGAATGAAAGGAGCTGGCATCTCACTCTCTTTGAATCTTCTTTATCATGCTAGGATTAGCAGGAAAAAGCAAAAAATTTCAGAATTGCACCTTGCAATGTGGAGATATTACTGTTTGTGCATTTACAATATTCATTGATTTTTGCCATTGAAAAACATGTTTTTCATATACCAGAAATGTTTGAAGCTACTGACTGAATGAAAGGAGCTGGCATCTCACTCTCTTTGAATCTTCTTTATCCTGCTAGGATTAGCAGGAAACAGCAAAAAATTTCAGAATTGCACCTTGCAATGTGGAGATATTACTGTTTGTGCATTTACAATATTCATTGATTTTTGCCATTGAAAAACGTCCAGAAATGTTTGAAGCTACTGACTGAATGAAAGGAGCTGGCATCTCACTCTCTTTGAATCTTCTTTATCATGCTAGGATTAGCAGGAAAAAGCAAAAAATTTCAGAATTGCACCTTGCAATGTGGAGATATTACTGTTTGTGCATTTACAATATTCATTGATTTTTGCCATTGAAAAACATCATGTTATTCATATACCAGAAGTTTGAAGCTACTGACTGAATGAAAGGAGCTGCATCTCACTCTCTTTGAATCTTCTTTATCATGCTAGGATTAACAGGAAAAAGCAAAAAATTTCAGAATTGCACCTTGCAATGTGGAGATATTACTGTTTGTGCATTTACAATATTCATTGATTTTTGCCATTGAAAAACATGTTTTTCATATACCAGAAATGTTTGAAGCTACTGACTGAATGAAAGGAGCTGGCATCTCACTCTCTTTGAATCTTCTTTATCATGCTAGGATTAGCAGGAAAAAGCAAAAAATTTCAGAATTGCACCTTGCAATGTGGAGATATTACTGTTTGTGCATTTACAATATTCATTGATTTTTGCCATTGAAAAACATGTTTTTCATATACCAGAAATGTTTGAAGCTACTGACTGAATGAAAGGAGCTGGCATCTCACTCTCTTTGAATCTTCTTTATCATGCTAGGATTAACAGGAAAAAGCAAAAAATTTCAGAATTGCACCTTGCAATGTGGAGATATTACTGTTTGTGCATTTACAATATTCATTGATTTTTGCCATTGAAAAACATGTTTTTCATATACCAGAAATGTTTGAAGCTACTGACTGAATGAAAGGAGCTGGCATCTCACTCTCTTTGAATCTTCTTTATCATGCTAGGATTAGCAGGAAAAAGCAAAAAATTTCAGAATTGCACCTTGCAATGTGGAGATATTACTGTTTGTGCATTTACAATATTCATTGATTTTTGCCATTGAAAAACATCATGTTATTCATATACCAGAAATGTTTGAAGCTACTGACTGAATGAAAGGAGCTGGCATCTCACTCTCTTTGAATCTTCTTTATCATGCTAGGATTAACAGGAAAAAGCAAAAAATTTCAGAATTGCACCTTGCAATGTGGAGATATTACTGTTTGTGCATTTACAATATTCATTGATTTTTGCCATTGAAAAACATGTTTTTCATATACCAGAAATGTTTGAAGCTACTGACTGAATGAAAGGAGCTGGCATCTCACTCTCTTTGAATCTTCTTTATCATGCTAGGATTAGCAGGAAAAAGCAAAAAATTTCAGAATTGCACCTTGCAATGTGGAGATATTACTGTTTGTGCATTTACAATATTCATTGATTTTTGCCATTGAAAAACGTTTTTCATATACCAGAAATGTTTGAAGCTACTGACTGAATGAAAGGAGCTGGCATCTCACTCTCTTTGAATCTTCTTTATCATGCTAGGATTAGCAGGAAAAAGCAAAAAATTTCAGAATTGCACCTTGCAATGTGGAGATATTACTGTTTGTGCATTTACAATATTCATTGATTTTTGCCATTGAAAAACATGTTTTTCATATACCAGAAATGTTTGAAGCTACTGACTGAATGAAAGGAGCTGGCATCTCACTCTCTTTGAATCTTCTTTATCATGCTAGGATTAGCAGGAAAAAGCAAAAAATTTCAGAATTGCACCTTGCAATGTGGAGATATTACTGTTTGTGCATTTACAATATTCATTGATTTTTGCCATTGAAAAACATGTTTTTCATATACCAGAAATGTTTGAAGCTACTGACTGAATGAAAGGAGCTGGCATCTCACTCTCTTTGAATCTTCTTTATCCTGCTAGGATTAGCAGGAAACAGCAAAAAATTTCAGAATTGCACCTTGCAATGTGGAGATATTACTGTTTGTGCATTTACAATATTCATTGATTTTTGCCATTGAAAAACGTCCAGAAATGTTTGAAGCTACTGACTGAATGAAAGGAGCTGGCATCTCACTCTCTTTGAATCTTCTTTATCATGCTAGGATTAGCAGGAAAAAGCAAAAAATTTCAGAATTGCACCTTGCAATGTGGAGATATTACTGTTTGTGCATTTACAATATTCATTGATTTTTGCCATTGAAAAACATCATGTTATTCATATACCAGAAGTTTGAAGCTACTGACTGAATGAAAGGAGCTGGCATCTCACTCTCTTTGAATCTTCTTTATCATGCTAGGATTAACAGGAAAAAGCAAAAAATTTCAGAATTGCACCTTGCAATGTGGAGATATTACTGTTTGTGCATTTACAATATTCATTGATTTTTGCCATTGAAAAACATGTTTTTCATATACCAGAAATGTTTGAAGCTACTGACTGAATGAAAGGAGCTGGCATCTCACTCTCTTTGAATCTTCTTTATCATGCTAGGATTAGCAGGAAAAAGCAAAAAATTTCAGAATTGCACCTTGCAATGTGGAGATATTACTGTTTGTGCATTTACAATATTCATTGATTTTTGCCATTGAAAAACATGTTTTTCATATACCAGAAATGTTTGAAGCTACTGACTGAATGAAAGGAGCTGGCATCTCACTCTCTTTGAATCTTCTTTATCATGCTAGGATTAACAGGAAAAAGCAAAAAATTTCAGAATTGCACCTTGCAATGTGGAGATATTACTGTTTGTGCATTTACAATATTCATTGATTTTTGCCATTGAAAAACATGTTTTTCATATACCAGAAATGTTTGAAGCTACTGACTGAATGAAAGGAGCTGGCATCTCACTCTCTTTGAATCTTCTTTATCATGCTAGGATTAGCAGGAAAAAGCAAAAAATTTCAGAATTGCACCTTGCAATGTGGAGATATTACTGTTTGTGCATTTACAATATTCATTGATTTTTGCCATTGAAAAACATCATGTTATTCATATACCAGAAATGTTTGAAGCTACTGACTGAATGAAAGGAGCTGGCATCTCACTCTCTTTGAATCTTCTTTATCATGCTAGGATTAACAGGAAAAAGCAAAAAATTTCAGAATTGCACCTTGCAATGTGGAGATATTACTGTTTGTGCATTTACAATATTCATTGATTTTTGCCATTGAAAAACATGTTTTTCATATACCAGAAATGTTTGAAGCTACTGACTGAATGAAAGGAGCTGGCATCTCACTCTCTTTGAATCTTCTTTATCATGCTAGGATTAGCAGGAAAAAGCAAAAAATTTCAGAATTGCACCTTGCAATGTGGAGATATTACTGTTTGTGCATTTACAATATTCATTGATTTTTGCCATTGAAAAACGTTTTTCATATACCAGAAATGTTTGAAGCTACTGACTGAATGAAAGGAGCTGACCTCTCACTCTCTTTGAATCTTCTTTATCATGCTAGGATTAGCAGGAAAAAGCAAAAAATTTCAGAATTGCACCTTGCAATGTGGAGATATTAGTTTGTGCATTTACAATATTCATTGATTTTTGCCATTGAAAAACATGTTTTTCATATACCAGAAATGTTTGAAGCTACTGACTGAATGAAAGGAGCTGGCATCTCACTCTCTTTGAATCTTCTTTATCATGCTAGGATTAGCAGGAAAAAGCAAAAAATTTCAGAATTGCACCTTGCAATGTGGAGATATTACTGTTTGTGCATTTACAATATTCATTGATTTTTGCAATTGAAAAACATGTTTTTCATATACCAGAAATGTTTGAAGCTACTGACTGAATGAAAGGAGCTGGCATCTCACTCTCTTTGAATCTTCTTTATCCTGCTAGGATTAGCAGGAAACAGCAAAAAATTTCAGAATTGCACCTTGCAATGTGGAGATATTACTGTTTGTGCATTTACAATATTCATTGATTTTTGCCATTGAAAAACGTCCAGAAATGTTTGAAGCTACTGACTGAATGAAAGGAGCTGGCATCTCACTCTCTTTGAATCTTCTTTATCATGCTAGGATTAGCAGGAAAAAGCAAAAAATTTCAGAATTGCACCTTGCAATGTGGAGATATTACTGTTTGTGCATTTACAATATTCATTGATTTTTGCCATTGAAAAACATCATGTTATTCATATACCAGAAGTTTGAAGCTACTGACTGAATGAAAGGAGCTGGCATCTCACTCTCTTTGAATCTTCTTTATCATGCTAGGATTAACAGGAAAAAGCAAAAAATTTCAGAATTGCACCTTGCAATGTGGAGATATTACTGTTTGTGCATTTACAATATTCATTGATTTTTGCCATTGAAAAACGTCCAGAAATGTTTGAAGCTACTGACTGAATGAAAGGAGCTGGCATCTCACTCTTTGAATCTTCTTTATCATGCTAGGATTAGCAGGAAAAAGCAAAAAATTTCAGAATTGCACCTTGCAATGTGGAGATATTACTGTTTGTGCATTTACAATATTCATTGATTTTTGCCATTGAAAAACATGTTTTTCATATACCAGAAATGTTTGAAGCTACTGACTGAATGAAAGGAGCTGGCATCTCACTCTCTTTGAATCTTCTTTATCATGCTAGGATTAGCAGGAAAAAGCAAAAAATTTCAGAATTGCACCTTGCAATGTGGAGATATTACTGTTTGTGCATTTACAATATTCATTGATTTTTGCCATTGAAAAACATGTTTTTCATATACCAGAAATGTTTGAAGCTACTGACTGAATGAAAGGAGCTGGCATCT